>NC_077233.1:2022805-2155305 GCF_027887165.1 Monodelphis domestica
TCATGTGGAGAATTTTGTATTTGATCCTGGAGGTTATGGGGGCCACTGAAGTTTGTTGAGTAGAGGAGAGACATGGTCAGACTTGTACTTTATCAGCTGGATTGGAGTAGGGAGAGCAAAGGTAGAGAGAGACCCTATCAAGCTATTGCAGTCGTTCAGGCCTGAGGCGATGAACGAGAGCCTCCACCAGAGCGGTGGCAGAGTCCAAGGAGTCGAGTGGTTATATTTAAGAGATGATTCAAAGGCAAAATCGACAGGCCTTGGCAACGTAGGTTGTGAGCCTGAGGCACTAAGACAATGACGGTGCCCTTAACAGTAGTAATAGGGAATGTAGGAGGGGAAGGATTTAGGAGGAAAGATAATGAGTTCCATTTTGGACACATTCAGTCTAAGTTATCTACTGGACATCTACAACTGGAAATCTGGGATTGGAGGTCCACAGAGAGATTGGGGCCAGATAGCTAGCTATGACAGTCATCAGCTTAGAGAAGATAATTACATTCATGGGAGTTGATGAGATCACCAAATGAATTAGCCCCGGGGGAGAAGAGGGCCTGGGATAGAACTCTATGGGACACCTACAGTTAAAGGGTCTGAATGATCTGAATGCAGATCCAGAGACCAAGAAGGAGCAGCCAGAGAGGTAGGAGGACAATCAGGAGAGAGTGATGTCCCAAAGTCCTAGAAAGAAGAGAACATCAAAGAGAAGACCATGGTCAACAGAACCAAAGACTGCAGACATGTGGAGGAATGAGGCTTGCGAGCCTGTCTTCTCTCCCATCCTCATCAGATTTCAGAAGGGCTGGAAGAACGGGACTTTTCAAGGGCATACTAGTACTGTGTGGGGAACATCTGATGGTAATATCTTGGATTAGGAGCCCAGGAAAAACTAGATTCACCGAGAGCGGGCAATTTCAGGAGTCTACAAGATTCCCAGGAAGAAGACACTCCACGCTTAAGGAGAAATCCATGAAGAAATTCCTCTGAAGAAATGAGGACTCCAGTAGAAGGATTTCCAGGAGTTGTTAGTCACTTCTTTTGCTAAATCATACTCTAAGCTTGACCCCACTTTCTCTTGGACTCTGAAATGTAAGATTAGAAATTCATATCCAAATACTTCAAGTACTATATTTTTATAAGAATGTATTAATAACAACTTGAAGAAAAGGATAGTGATAGCCCAGACAAAGAGGAGGATCCCAGACTAGGGGTGTGGGAGAGCTTGGGAAGAAGATAGAGAAAAGGTGGGGTTGCAGCAAACTTACTTACAAAACGTCAGGGTGCAACTTGAGGATGAAGGAGGAAAGGGATGCTGGGTAATGTAGTTCAAAGGTACTACACAGCACATTTGTGGGCAAGGGTGCTCCTGCTGATTAGTTTTGGAGGGAGGAGGAATGGTTGGTGCCAGTAGCTTTTACTAAGCATCCTTGGTAAAGTTTGTTATTGTTCAGTTGTTCAGTCGTGTCCACATGGACCAACTGTCCACGGGGTTTTCTTGGCAAAGATTCCAGAGTGGTTTGCCATTCATTCCCTTCTCCAGGGCATCCCCATTTATCAGAACTCTCCACTACCACCTGGCAGCCGTGAGTAACCCTGTGTGGCATAACCCAAACTGTCATTGAGCTACACAATCCCCTCCACCACAACAAAGGAGTCATCTGGGAGGGGGCCTTAGTCAATGCTCCTTTCCAAAAGCTAACTGAGCCTGGCTGGCCAATTACCATAAGGTAATACGTGTGGAGGAAGCATACCGATGGGGGCTTGTACTGAGCAACTACCCTAACCCTCTGGCAGGGAACAGGCTCCCATTTTCCTCTGGGAATCCTGTCTGCTGGTGCAAGTTGGAATTGAGATAGTAGCCACAGACTCTGCTACACATCAAAATTCCATACTGCAGAGCTCCCCATCCCTCTTGGGCCCAAATCTGTGTTGAATTGTAGGTCAAAGGATCCTGGTCGTCTTCTTTCTGGACTTTGTTAAATACATTCGCCCAACCCTAGACTCAGGGTGCTTCCCCCTCCATCTCTGTCACAAAGTAGGAGCAGTCATTTATTCCTTGGGGTCCCATACTTTCTTCTTCAATGGCTGGTTCCTCTTTGTTGATTAAATTCCAATTGAGAACAGACGCCATGTTGCTTTTTCCACTTTGTGAAAAATGAGATTATCATGAAGACAAGTCACGGCTGTCTCCGCTGCTTTGTCTTTGGTACAGGAAGAGCCCTGGCAAACGTCCATAGAGTGCCCCATCCTTACCGTATGATGCCTTTGGATGAAGCTGTTTTCTATCCATTTCTTTCTTCTGTCCAGGTGGTTTGCGGCAAACTCTTGCCACCATATTGCTTCTGTTTTTCTCCATTGATCCATAATGAAATGTTTGCTTCTCTCCCTCCAGCTCTTGGATTTTCCTAGGAGTGGGTGTGTTCCTAATATACAATGGTAGGCCACCACCTTCATCCCTTTAATCTAATCGGTTCTTTTTAAGTCACCAGAGTGTATTCCTGAGAGACAGACTGTGGGAGGGAACACATTCCAGAGGAATCTTTAGGTTAAGCCTGTCCCCTTACGCTGGCCAAAGCTGGGAAACAGCCATAAGAAGGAAGGGGGGGCTTCTGGTGATCTCGAGTCATCGCCTTTTGTCTCCCAAGCTGCTCACGCCATCTGCCACTTCTGGCCTGGACAGACGTTTAAATATGTTTAACTTCCAGGAATTTGGCCCCAGAATCGGAGTATCCCAGGGGTGGGGGTGGGGGGTGGAATCTCAGAGACTCCGAGGGATGAGTGACCTTTTTTGTGTCCTGGGCCCCTTGGTCGGGCTGCTGATACCTCTGAACCTTCCCTCAGAATCGTGTCTGGAGGACTCAAAGGCAGCCAATTCTCCTGAAAGGCAATCATCAGAATATTCAAGTAAGTCTTCGTGGTCTCCAGATGAAGGACCGGCACAGTCTCCAGCTGACCCGGAATGACCCCCACTCTCTATCTGACACATGGCCCCGCAGCCTTTGCCTGAATGCCTTCCGTGAGAGGGAATCCCCTCCCTAGAGTTTGGGCCTAGACCTGACGGAAAAGGGCCTTTCCTTCCGGCTCACTTTCTGTATGGAGCCCACCACCCCTGCTTCTAATGCTATCCCCTGGGCCAACAGAAGAAGCCTACTCCTTCTCCTCATGGCAGCCCTGCCATCGCTTTGCTTATTGTTTGTTTTTTAAACCCTCATCTTCTGCCTTGGAATCACCACTGTGTATTGGCTCCGAGGCAGAAGAGTGGTAAGGGCTAGGCAATGGGGGTCAAGGGACTTGCCCAGGGTCACACAGCTGGGAAGTGTCTGAGGCCAGATTGGAACCCAGGACCTCTTCCAACACTTTAAAACAGCCCTCCTGCCTCACTCCAAGATTCACTTCTGGTCACCATCCCCAGCCGATCTTCAGGTCCTCCATCATTCTGGTCACCCTCAAGATGCTCACCAACATTTTGATTTCCTTCCTAAAATGTGGCTTCCAGAACTAACAATAACACCCATCTGTGGCCTACTCAGTGCCGAGGACTTGCTGTCACTTCTGCCTCTTTTCCATGCAGCCCAAGTTCACGACGATGCCTTGGGGAGGGGGTGCTGCAATGGACTCGTCCTGAGCTGGAAGCCCCCCCCCCCAGCTTTATTTGGATCCACTCTACCCTCAGATGAGCTGTCATCTCCAGTTGTGCCTCTCTAAATTCTGACTCCAACGGTAGGACCTGACATTGATCTTCATTGAATCTCCTCGGATGCAGGCTGGCCTGAGGACGCCATTTTGGTCCTGACCTTGGTGTCCAAGATACTCATGATTTCTCTGGGCCTCCTGTTACTTGTTCATTCAATACGCCTGCCATTTCTGCCTTTGTCTGTATTACTGATGAGCAAGACCGAGGATGGGCGGGCGATGGGCTGGAACTCTGAGTTACTGACAAGAAAAAATGGAGCCAGAGGCAAGCAGGGGGGAATCTGGGGGCTGCCCTTCCTGGAAGGCCTCACCCCCCCCTCTAGGCAGGCCTTTGGCCAGTCTAAGGGACAGAATGGCCAGGCCCACCGAGGACAGCTTCAGGCTGACCATTAAAGAGAATGATGGCCAAGAGATGGATGAGCTGAGCGAGCTGCTGCCACATTTCTGACACAGCCATCAGCCATGGAGGTCTAAAAATACCCTCCGTAGTTTGGTAGTATTACAAGGTGACTCACTGGGGTGAGTGTCTCTTGCCTGACTCACTCTTCCTGTTGCACTATCCTGGAGCCCATTATTTGGAGACGTAAATGGACATGAATCTTCCTTCCACTGACTGGTTCCATTCAGCATCTCCCATTGTGAGCTCAGCATCCTAAGGAGACTTTTAAAGGGAGCTCCAACATAAAGAGGTCTGTTGAAGAAATGATGCCGCTCGGCAATGGAATTGCTTCCCTCCCTCTCCCTCCCCCCTTCCCCAGTCACAGAGAGTTTGGGGCGAATTGAGTTTGTGAAAATACTGACTCAGTATTTACTCACATCATCGGGACCTTAGGGGGCTCAGTGACTGTTAGTGAGCTAAGCAGGTCGGGATTAAGGTTGAGTTGCGAAGGGCAGCTCATGCTGTTGGAGTTGGAGCTCCGTAGGTCCGACATTCATCCACCATGCACGGTGGTTCTATTAGTTCCAGTTGGTTTATGGGCAGGATGGCTCTGTCTCAGTGAGGGCTGCTGGAAGGATTTGTCTCTATTAGCCCCACCTCCCCACTGCCAAGTGTGCAATGCTTGACAATTGAATGGAACAGACTTTTCTTTTTTTTTTCTTTTTTTCTTTTATTTGGTCAATTTCAAACATTATTCCTTGGTTACAAGAATCATTTTCTTTCCCTCCCTCTACTTCCCCCCACCCCTCCCATAGCCAACGTGCAATTTCATTGGGTATTACATGTGTCCTTGATCAGAACCTATTTGGTGTTTGCATTAGGGTGATGGTTTAGAGTCTACATACCCAGCCATATCCCCTAGACCCATATATTCAAGTAGTTGTTTTTCTTCTGTGTTTCTGCTCCCACAGTTCTTCCTCTGGGTGTGGACAGTGTTCTTTCTCATGGATCCCTCCAGGTTGTTCAGGATCACTGCATTACCACTAATGGAGAAGTCCATTTTGACATTTTATTGTACCACAGTGTATCAGTCTCTGTGTACAATGTCCTCCTGGTTCTGCCCCTTTCACTCTGCATCAGTTCATGGAGGTCATTCCAGCTCATCATTCCTTTGAGCACAATACTCTTCCATCAGCAACAGATACCACAATTCGTTCAGCCATTCCCCAGTCGAAGGGCAGCCCCTCATTTTCCAATTTTTTCCACCACAAAGAGTGCAGCTATGAATATTCTTGTACAAGTCTTTTCCCCTATGATCTCTTTGGGGTACAAACCCAGCAGTGCTATGGCTGGATCAAAGGGCAGACAGTCTTTTATTGCCCTTTGGGTATAGTTCCAAATTGCCCTCCAGAATGGTTGGATCCATTCACAACTCCACCAGCAATGCATCAGTGTCCCAACTTTGCCACATCCCCTCCAGCATTCATCACTTTCTTTTGCTGTCATGTTAGCCAGTCTGCTAGGTATGAGGTGATACCTCAGAGTTGTAACAGACTTTTCTACCAGAAGCCATGCAATGACCCAGGACAATTCTGAGGGACTTAAAAGAAAGATGCTATCCACACCCAGAGGAAGAACCATGGGAGCGGAAACACAGAAGGAAAGCATGATCAATTGCATACTTCCATGGGGTTAGGATTGGGGGTTGGGTGTTCAGAGATCACTCTACTACAGACAGGAATAACACAGAAATGGGTTTTAAACAGCAATACATGGAGAACGCAGTGGAAGTGCTTGTCAGCTCTGGGAGGGGGGAGGAGGGTGGGGAGGGAATCATGAATCATGGAACCATGGGAAAAATTCTAAATACATTTTTAAATAAAAATGTTGAAGAGTGTGCAATGCTTGAAATAAATGTGGTTCCTGTAGCTTAGCAATACCAGTCCCTGCCACCAACCATTATGACCACTCCTAAGTGCTGTCTTTACATTTGCCTACATTTGCTGCTTTGCAAGCTCTGTCCCTTGTTGCTCGTTCGGGAGCCAATCCGAGCAAACCACATCCTTCCTCCTCACACCTGCTCTTCCTTCAGCTATTTGAAGACAAGCATGGCATTCCTTCCTTCTCCCCAGGCTGGACAGTGCCTTCCTTTGGCAGGATGTGGAGTACCTTTGCACGTCCTCTGGATCCTCCCCCATCCCCCCTTTACCAAGGCCCTCTTTAAAATGGGGTTCCCAGAACTGAGTCCAATTGTGTGGATGTGCTCTGTCCACAGGCGAGGTATCACTTCTGCAGTCCAGGCTGCTGAGTCCCCAGGAACCCCAGGGGGCTGATGATGGGACTACCTTCCCTTGGCAATGGAATCACCCTGCTGACCCTCGGAGCTTAGGGAACTATAAGGCACTCCAAACTCTTCTGGAACAACTGGTTTTCAGCCTCAGCTGCCCGATTTCTGTCCCTTGAAGCAGAGTTTTGGGACCCAATTGTCCCCACTAGATTTCACCTTGGTGGCAGAGTCCACTGTGTGCCCTTACAAGATCACTTGGGCCCAGGACATGCTCAACATTTTGGGTCAGCTCTTCCTGCTTGCTTTGTGTCCCCTGAAACTTTGGCGAACACGCCATCTGTTATTGGCCTGTCGTTTCAGTCATATCAGACTGCCATGACCCCATTGGGGGTTTTCTTTGCAAAGACACTGGAATGGCTTGCCATTTCCTTCTCCAGCTTACTTTACAGGTGAGGAAACTGAGGCAAATAGGGGTAGGTGACTTGCCCAGGTCACCCGCTAGTAAGTGTCTGAGGACAGCTTGGGAACTCAGGTCTTCTTGACTCCAGGCCCAACACTCTATCCATCATTGCACCATCTAGCTGCCTCCATGCAATCTGTGCACTTACCCAAGTGACCAACAACAATGGGCACACGGCAGATCCCTGGGACACTCCACTGGAGACAATGGCAGGTTAACATAGAACCGTTCATGACTCCATCCATTCAACGGGCTCGGACTTCAATGGATTTTATGGCTCAAGAAACTTTGTCGACGCTTTAGTGAAGCAGACACCATCTCTAGTGGTTCCGTGACCCAATAACCTTGTGAGGAGCAGCATGACTGCAGCGTTGGTAAAGACGGGGCACAGTGGGCAGAGGCAGCACTTGGGGAGCTGCTCCCATCCCCATCTTCGCTGCACCCAGGGTGTTCTTTGCATTCCCCACCTCTCTGTTCAGCAGCCCAAAGCAAACCCTTTCTCCCTCAACTCTCTCTCATGACCCGGGCTCACAGACAACTTGAATTTGCCCTGTGCGCACTAGAACCAAGGAGGAATAGTGCATAGACTCAGCCTCCGAGTCAGGAAGCCCTGAGTTCGAGTTTCACTTTTACACACACTGGCTGTGTGACCGTGGACCAGTCACTTACTCTCTAGCAACTCTGTCAGGCCATAGTGGCAGGAAAGGTGCTGTCCTGCATTGGCAGGGGGAGCTCCTTCTTTTTGCCATGCTAGCTTGGCGAATCCTGTCAAAGCAGAAAATGAGGGCTGCGTGAACCAGCCAGGGTTTCATGAAGCAGGGCACTTGGCTGGGGCCACGCCTTCTGGAATCTGGCCAGAGCCCAAGCTGAAGAGCCCAGGCATCTGCCAGGATAGCCTTCGCCCAGTTGGGTAGAATAGCCTGTAAAGATCATCGCCAATGGCTCAGCAACAACATCTGTCATTGTGTTCAGGCCCCGAGAATTACAGCTTTTCAACCTTAGAGTTGGCAGGGACCTAAGAGCTCACGTAGCCCAACCTCTTCCTTTGACAGATGGGGAAACTGAGCCCCAGAGGATGCCTCCTGGCTTTCCCTCTCACACAATAATCCATCCTTTTCTCTGTGTCTTTGCATCCTTCCCTATAAGGCAATCAGCCAATGAGAATCTACAGCATGCCGGGCATTGTGCTAGGTCCTGGGGGTGCAAAAACAAACAAAGAAGCAATCCTAGTGGTAAGAGGCTCACTCTCTGGCTCCCTTCCTCCCTCTCTGAAGTGTTCTGGCTCCCCCTGGCCCCTCCAGATGCTAGCGCCCCACTTCCCACTCTCCCTTGTATTTGACTAATGTGTAGCCGTCTCACATTTGTTCATACATTTCCGTCCATCCGTATTACTTCCTGGAGGTGACGGCAGCCCTTGGCGAGCAGTACTAAGCTCATTTCGGGCCCTGGGGAGACAGAAGTCTGAAGTCTGAAGCAAGATTTGAACCCAGACCCTCTGACTCTAAATTCAGCTTCCCTTCCATGGTATCTCCTCTAGTGGGCCAGATCCTGGTCATGTCCAGCCCTGCCCTGTGATTCCCTCTCTTCACCTGGCCTTTCTGCTGCTTCAGAGACACTCTGCTTCAATGTCTCCTGGCCAGAGATGTTCCTCTTGGCACAGAAGATGAAAGCAAGTTGAGAGCTGACCAGCTGCTTCCTCTCTGTCATCTGTTCAAGTCTCAGCTGTGAGGCAGCATTGGGAAGAGAGTGGTGGAGGGGACAGAGGGCCAAAGAGTCATGATGTCCTGAGTTTGAATCTTGCCTCAGATATTCATCAGCTGTGGGACCCTGGGCAAGTCCCTTTCCTGCTCTCAGCCTCAGTTTCTTTTTTAAAAAAATTTATTTAATTGATTAAGAAAAATTTTCCATGGTTACATGATTCATGTTCTTTCCCTCCTCTCCTCCTATACACCCCCCAGCCAACATGCAATTCCACTGGGTTTTACATGTGTCCTTGATCAAGACCTATTTCCATATTGTTGGTGTGTGCACTAGGGTGATTGTTTAGAGTCTACATCCTCAATTGTATCCTCATTGACCTGAATGATCAGGAAGTTGTTTTTCTTCTGTGTTTCTATTCCCACAGTTTTTCCTCTGAATGTGGATAGCGCTCTTTCTTATAACTCCCTCGGGCTTGTCCTGGGTCATTGCATTGCTGCTAGTAGCAAAGTCAGTTACATTCGATTGTACTACAATGTATCTGTCTCTGTGTATAACATTCTCCAGGTTCTGCTCCTTTCACTCTGCATCAGTTCCTGGGGGTCATCCCAGTTCACATGGAATCCCTCCAGTTCATCATACCTTTGAGCACAATAGTATTCCATCACCATCAGAAACTACAATGTGTTCAGCCATTTTTGCCACCACAAAGAGCACAGCTATGAATATTTTGGTACAAGTCTTTTCCCCTTATGATCTCTTTGAGGTATAAACCTAGCAGTGCTATGGCTGGATCAAAATCAAACAATATATGTTCATAAAAACCCAACATTTCAAACACAAAGTTCCAAATTGCCCTCCAGAATGGTTGGATCAACTCACAACTCCACCAGCAATAATGTCCCCATTTTGCCACATCCCCTGCAGCATTCACTACTTTCCTTTGCTGTCATGTTAACCAATCTGCTAGGTGTAAGGTGGTACCTTAGAGTTGTTTTGATTTGCATCTCTCTGATTATAAGAGATGTAGAGCACTTTTTCATGTACTTATTGATAGTTTAGATTTCTTTATCTGAAAATTGCCTATTCATGTCCCTTGCCTATTTATCAGTTGGGGAATGGCTTGATTTCTTGTACAATTGATTTAGTTCTATAAATTTGAGTGATTAGACCTTTGTCAAAGTTTTTGTTATCAAGATTTTTTCCCAATTTGTTGATTCCCTTCTAATTTTAGTTGCATTGGTTTTGTTTGTACAAAACATTTTAATTTAAGGTAATCAAAATTATTTTACATTTTGTAATTTTTTTCTAACTCTTGCTTGGTCTTGAATCTTTCTTTTCCCAAAGATCCCAAAGATTCCCAAAGACATCAGTCTCAGCTTCTTCATCTGTAAAGTGGGAAACATAAGAGCTCCCAGCTCCCAGAGCTGACTGTCCCTTTGCCCTGCATGATTGTGAAGTGTGGGCTCGTCGTCACTGGCTCCCTTGGGGCTCATGGAAAGCCTGGGATGGGAGGAGCACAGATAGGAGGGCCTCGATTTTACTGCACTTGAAAAAAGGAGCATCTTGGCTCTCAAGGCCCAAGCTAGCTGATGTCAGGCTGGACGTGAGGGCTGAACCGGGGCCTCCAGACCAGAGGGGCCTGTGAGGTGGCCTTCCTGAGCCAGATGAAGCTACAACATGCTGTTTCTCTCTGGCCGTGGGACACTTCCCAGGGTCAAGGCAGTGGCGCCAAGGTCTCCCCCTCCAGGAAGGAGGGAATTGGAGCTGCCACAGAAAGGACAAGAGAACCCTGGCACCCAGGGGCCTGAGCCCTCCTCTGGGGGAGGTTGCTGTGGCCTGAGCACAGGCCCTTAGCAGGGAGCCCAGGGAGAATGGCCAGTCTCTAGAGCCTGAGCCAGGAGCCCCAGGGAGAGAGGGAGGAGGGGAGAGAGCTGATTGCAAGGTGCCATGGAGACCTGGGCCTTGCCATTGCCTTTGAAATCCGAACTTAGCAAATTGCCTTATCGTCTTTGGGCTGCCATTTCCTCCTCTTTGAAAGAAGGGGGCCGAATCCACCCATCTCTGAGCCCTGGCGGCTCTGGCATGCTGGGATTGGAAACATCTGGGCTTGTCTTCCCAGAAGTCACATGAAGCTCCTGCAGACTCTCGAGCCAGTGGGAGAGGAGGAGGGGGGAAAGATGGGACAAAAGCAGGGAAAAGCAGAGCCCATTCTGAGCCCGCCTCCAGAGGAAGGAGAGAGGACAGACAGCCCAGGAACTGAAGCGAGTCCGAGCCTCTGGCCAGCTGCCCCTCTCCAGCTGTCTCCTTGAGGAGGGGCATGCTGGGAAGAGAGGGGGCCTTGCTCTCCCAGGCTTCCTCGGGCCCTTGGCCCCTCCATAGACTCTGGCTTGTCTTCCTGACAAGGAGGCCTAGGGAGGTCAGAAGCTGGAGATGAGAGGCAGCTCCAGGGCCCCTGGCCGACCAATCTGGGCTTCCATGCCCAGATCCAGAGCCTGAGCAGAGGAAAAAGGGATGGGGAAGGGAAGGTGGCATCACCTGGGAGCCCTAGAGCCGGTTCAAATGGGGACTGCATCTCTCCAAGCGAGTCTTGGCCCTCCCCAGAGCCCCTCATCTCCTAGAACAAAGACCAAGGAGGAGGGGAGCCCGAGTTCAGCCATCACCGAGTGAAGAGCCTCTGGGCCGCAGCTAAGCTACAGTTTGGGGGCTGGATGTTGGGTGAAGCCAGGAGCTTTGTCGGCTGACCAGAGATGCTCCCAGACTCTAGCAGCCCCGACCCCACCCGTTCAGCATCTGTGCAAACATCTGCTCTCAAATTGGCGACCCTCCCTCCCTCCCAGGCCCTCATCTCCCCCTACACAGGCTCCGTCTCAGGACCGAGCTCATTGACCGTCTGGTGGAGCCACGTTACTGGAGGATTCGCTTCCCAGGGGCACCCTGGCCTTCGGTGGCTAAGACCTTGGACGAGTCCCTTCATCTCTCTCTGTCTGTCTCTCACTCTGTCTCTCCCCCTCCCCCCGACCTTCTGTCTTAGAGTCTGTATTAGTGACTTGCTCAGGATCACACAGTTGGACAGTATTTGAGGCTAGATTTACCCTCAAGACCTCCTGACTCTAGGCCCAGAGCTCTATCCACTGGGCCACCTTAGCTGCCCCCCTTCGTGTCTCTTGAACTTGTCCCCCCCACCTCTGTGCACAAAGGGCACCTTACAGGGTCAGTCACAAGCTTTTCTGGGCAAACACCGTCTCCACAAGACTGGATCCATATTGGATGGAGCGGATGTGGTCCTTTAATAAGCGGACACCTAACCCTGAAAGAATGTGTGAGCCCAGGCGGGGGCTGTCCTGGAGGGACAAGAGCAGCCCGAGGGGGCGGAGGGCTCTGTCCCTGGAACGGCGGCCTCAGTGGCCCCCTTTCCGTGGCAGAGGATACATCCTGGTGGGCAGAGCCGGCCTCGGTGTGAGGAGAGCCCGAGGCTCCATCTCGTCTGCGGTGGCCCTCACTGGCACCGATGTCTTGACTGCCCAGCCCAGTGGTCTTTCTGGAGCCTCGCCCTTCCTGCCCTCGGTGGCCCTCGTAGATCACTTCCTCTTGGATAGTCTCTGCTGCCTGGCGAAGGTCTTTCTTCTCCGTCGCTGGCCCTGTCTTGCACCGTGCTCAGCCGCCACGAGTACCCACGAGGCTTTGTCTGGGCTGCGTTTTTGCTCTCGGCGCTCCCACAGGTGCCCTGATCTCCTCCGCGCGGGTGACTCCCAGGCCTTCGTCTCCAGCCCTGGTGCCTCTCCCGAGCTCCAGCCTGGCGTCATCCACGGCCTCTTAGACATCTTGAACCGGATGCCTTCTAGGTCCCTCGCGCTCTGCAAGGGTGAGGCGGCCCTCGGGATCTTTCCCCTCCAATTCCCCCTCTGCACGGCCCGGCCATTCAGGTGGCCTTCCAGGGCCACCATTCTCCGCATTCCTAGCTCCACGCGTGTCCTGTCCCACAGCCACATCGATGGCCAATCCTGATTCCCCCCTTCGTGCCGTCTCCTGAATACGGCCCCTGGCCTCCACCGCCACGGCCACCACCATCACCTCCCTCCACTTCTGCACTCCCTCTGCCTGTGCCCCCCAAGGCTGGGATTGGCCAGACCATCCCCCAGGTGGTACTCGTGCCACCTCCCCCGTTACCTCAAGTCCGCTGGCATCCCGGGCCCTCCACAGCCTTGCTGACCCCTTGCTTTCTCTTCCTCCCCTTCATCAGGCACCCAACTGTCCAGCAACACTGGCCTCTTTGCTATTCCTCACACGTGACACCATCTCCCACCTCCAAGCCTTTGCTCTGCTGCCTCTTGTGTCCCTCCCACCTCTCTTCCTTAGAAAGCCAAGCCGAAAGCCTGGCGCTCTTTTCTGCCCTCCCTCTGGTGGCTCCCAGGAGTCCTTCCTCCTCTTCTCCCCCTACATGGGCCCCGTACCCGTCTTGTCACCTACATAGATTTGCCTCCATTTGCACCCAGGTTCCTTGAGGGCAGAGGCTGCGTCTGCTTCTTTGGGTCCCCTGTTCTCAGCACAGAGGTTGGCCTATAGTAGTGGCTTAATCAGTGCTTGCTGACTGACTACCTGGACCCTCCAGCTTCGTCATCCTCCTCCCTAAATGTGGAGCCTTCCAAGAGCTCAGTATTCCCCATGAGGACTGCCCAGGCCCCCTCGCCTGCCCCAGAGAGTAAGCCTCTCCCAGCGCCCCGGGAGCCTGCCGTCCCATCCTTCCCTCCCATCCGCCCACAGTCCACGAAAAGGCCGGGATGGCTCCAACAAGGCGCTCTCTACTCACGTCTCCTCCGGCACAAATGGCGGAAACCCCAAGTAGCCGATGTCCCATTCAGCCCTTTGGCCCCAGGTTCGAGCCTGCCTGGAGGTCGCCTAAAGCAGAGCGGGCACGCTGAACTCCACGTCAACGTCCAGTTTCTCCCTGGGAGAACACGTGGCTCACCTCCCATTCCCCGCAGTCCCTGGTAGCCAGATGCCAGCCCTGCCCGTCACCAGATGCCAGCCCTGCCCGTCACCAGATGCCAGCCCTGCCCTTCACCAGATGCCAGCCCTGCCCGTCACCAGATGCCAGGCCTGCCCGTCCAGTTGCCGTGATCTTTTTTCTTCTTTCCAAGTCCGTTTTTCTTGTTGTCTCCGGGTTCGCCCCAGGCTCCGCCCCACCTTTCCCTCCCACAGATCTGTCCCACATACCCAGTGGTATTTATTAAAGTCAGCAGAACGGACGCAAATGCTGGGAAAGTCCGACAACCGGTGCTGGGGCCCTGGGGATCTCCTTGTCGCTCTTCATTCAAGCCCTGCCCGATCTCCTAGTCACTTGGTCGGAGCCCATTGGATTCCTCTGGTGCGTGGCTGATCGCGTCGGCTACCTCGCTGGTGCCATCCCCAGACTCTGCCTCCTCGACCTTGCATCCGCTCATGGCCATCTTCCGATGCTTCTCTCGATTTCGCCCCCAGACTAATGGCCCAGGAAGCAATGCTCGCAGCCGAGGAAGATTCCGTCCCATCCCTGGACCGTTGCCCGGGCGATGGGCCCCTCCTTGCTGTCAATTTCTCTGCTATCACAGAAGGTCTAGTGGAACACCTGGGGACCCACACGGTCTTCACTGCCCCACGCACTGGCCTCTTCCCAGTCCTCATCCCTGGGTTCTCTGTTGGCCGTTCCCTCGTCTCTGGCTTTTGTGAGTCCCTTCGCTCCCGGCTCTCCTCTGCTGGCTCGTTACCCATTCGCCACGCTCTGCGCCTGGCAGTCCTCAAGGCTCTGGCTCCGACTCTTCTCCACATTTGCCTCCTCCAAGTTTCATGATGATCCCGACACGGCGCAATCCCGACACCAATCTGCCTGCCTGCCTCGCCGCCTTTCAGTCCTGCATGAACACCCGCTGCGGGACAGCCAAGTCCCAGCCATCGTGCCTCCACTGGCTTCCACATCTCTCCCACTCTCTTCTGTGGACCCGAATGCAGGGCCTCTTGCCTGGAGCAGACCATTAGAGTAGCCTCTCAGCTGACCTCCTCATTTCCCTCTCTCCTCTCTCTTTAGCTTCTCCCCAGCCAGCTGCCAGAATAGTCTGCCCAAGGCTCAAGTGGGCCTAGGGCACTCTCATGCTCAAAAACCTTCAGTGACTCCTCAGTGCTCCAGGATCAAATACAAACTCCTCCACCTGCCAGGTAAGCTCTTCATCGTCTCTCTCAGACCTACTGTTCTCGACTCTTTCTAGCCAACTGAACTTAGCATCCCCTTATCCACCTCCACACCTTTGCACAGGCTGTGCCCCATGACTGGTATGCATTCACTCCTCTCCTCCTGCCTCTTCTAATCCCTTCCTAACTTTAAGACTCCTCTCAGTGGCCACCCGATTCACCCAGTGGTCAGGCTTTCTTGCCCCTTAAATGGCCTTGTATTGACCAAGAACAGGAAGCACATTCAGGACAGACTTTCCCCCCAGATCCCGTATCCCGCTCTTGCCCCACCTGCCTAGCACTGCGCATCTCAGCATGTAATGGAGGCCTGAGAAAAGGCACGACGACTCCCCGTTTGCTGGTGAGGATGCTCCTCGGGCCCGTGGCAAAGAAGGACCAGCTCAGCCAGCCAATCCAGTTGCCCTCCGAGCTGGGCAGGCTCCATTCTCCAGGATGGAAGCCATGACTTGGGGGACATTCGTAGCGGATTCTAAAAGACCGAGAGGCCTGGCCAAGATGGCCCCAGCCTGGATATGGAAAAGTGCGCTGTTAGCAGGCAACTCCCCCAGCTACCAGTAAGCAGTTAGTAGGTGGATGTACCAGGCACTATCCGAGGTGCTGGGGATGCAAAGAAACACTGTGGCAGCCCCTGTCCTCCTGGGGAGTCCTACTATGTTCTACTGGGCCAGCCAGGGCGAGCAGGCTTTGCCAGGATTAGACCAAGCCAGACTCCACTCATCCCCTCTTCTAGACGCGTCCCCAGGCCAGACTGCGGAATCCAATCGGTAAGCCCTACTTGGATGTCGGCAGGCTTTGGGCTAATTGTCTTATGCATGGATGCATGGAGGCGGGATGATTGGAGAGGAATATGGCGGGATCCAAAGGGCCGGGACTGCTTGACTCAGGTTAAGCCGGAGGGAGGCATCCATTCGCTGCCTGCCTCGGGCTCCTTCCTTGCTTCTGGGCTGCTCAGCACCTTTGTCAAGGACTGGAGGAAGCCATGCACATTCCCATTGGATGACCCAGTGGGGATCCCCCAAAAGGGGAGGAAGTCAGGAGGCCGATAGGCCACAAAGATAAAATCTGTCTTACATTTGGGTTCACAAGCACCAGTTTTCCCCCAGTGCGAGATCAGGGAGGCGTGACTTAGTGGTGGTTTGTGTGAAAATGGCCTGGAGTCACAGTGGAGAAGGGAAGTTGCTGGTCCAGGGTGGGCCAGAGGCAGGACTCGATCACGTGTCTCTGGGCCTGATATGCACGTACCCAGCCTTCCACTAGTATGGCAAGGAGACACAAAGCCATGAAACATGAGGCTCAGCAGGAAGAACTGAGCTTGACTCGATGACAGGAGAAGCCTCAGGGGCCATCTGAAAGCTTGTGTCTTCTTGTACTTGAATGTGGAAGAGGGGTCATTAGCCTTACTCTTCTTGGCCCCAAAGGGCAGAACCAGGTGTTAAAGGCAAAGCCACAGACAGGCAGATATAAGAAAACTTCATGAGAATTAGGGTTGCCCCAAAGTGAAATGGGCTGTCTTGGGAGGTAGTGAGTTCCTCATGGCTCCAAGTGTTCAAGAGGAGGCTGGGTGGATACTTGTTAAGAAGTTGCAGATGAGGTATCTGCCTTAGGTACAGGCGGGCCAGATGCACCCATCTTGGGTCAGGACTATAAGAGTCATAAACCATGGCCTAGAGTGGTTTCAGCAGAAGAATGGGGCAGAACTCATAGTCACCAGCAGCCAGAGAGATGCGGTCCTGCATCCCTGGTCAAGCTGAACCTGGGAGCTGTAGAGAAGGACCTCACAGCTCATGGAAACTAGGACAAGGATTGCACTAGGACAAGTCATGGGGTAGGAACTCATCTTCTCCAACTGCTCAAGGTTGGGACCAATGGCCTTAGTCACCTTCCCTGGGCCAGAGCCAATAGTCAAGGTGGGTAGAGAAGGCTGGAGCAGCCCCAGAGGGGGGACATTTGCTGGTGGACTCTGAGGGAGTGAGGTGGGATAAAGACCAGGGAGAGGTCCCTTTGGGCCACTAGTGCCAGAGAAATGGAAGACACCATAGAATGTTGGAATTATAGCTTGTTAAGAGTTATGAGACATTCAGAGGAAGAACTGTGGGAGCAGAAACCCAGAAGAAAAACAACTGCCTGATCACATGGTTCAGTGGGGACATGACTGGGGATAGAGACTCTAAACGATCCCCCCAGTGCAAATATCAATAATATGGAAATAGGTCTTGATCAAGGACACAAGTAATACCCACTGGAACTACACGTTGGCTACTGGAGGGGGAGGGGAGGAGGGGAGGAAAAGAGCATGAATCATGTAACCATGGAAAAATATTCTAAATTCATTAAAATTAAATATTTTTATTTTATTTGGTCAATTTAGAACATTATTCCTTGGTTATAAAAATCATCCTCTATTCCTCCCTCCCCTCCCCCTGCCCTTCCTATAGCCAACACACAATTTCATTGGGTTTTACATGTGTCCTTGATCAGAACCAATTTCCACGTTGGTGTTTGCACTAGGGTGATGGTTTAGAGTCTACATCCCCAGTCATGTCCTCTCGACCCATGTGATCAATTAGTTGTTTTTCTGCTCCCACAGTTTTCCCTCTGGATGTGGACAGTGTTCTTTCTCGTAGATCCTTCTGGGTTGTTCAGGATCACTGCATGGCCACTAATGGAGAAGTCCATCACATTGGACTGTGCCACAGTGTATCCGTCTCTGTGTACAACGTTCTCCTGGTTCTGCTCCTCTCGGGGCTGGCTCTTTTTTGACGACAACATGAATTGAGCCTTGAAGGTTGGACCTCACGGAGCCTCCATTTCTCTGAAAACCGATTTTCCGGACTCCATCCTCTCATATCTTTCGGTGATCCCGTCTCTCCCTCATCTCTCCAGCTCCTCTCACCTACATTTACTGTGTAGCCACATAGAAAGGCAGGCTCCATGATAAGAAAAGTCACTAGATAAAAGCCAGAACGTATGACCCAGACTTGTGACTGGGACCAAGGGGGCTGCCCAGCTAACAGGCCCCGAACAGCATTTCCCTTGAAGCCTTTATCTGAACTCCTTGACACAGAGGCTGAGGGAGACCCTTAAGCCACAGCCACCCAGTAAGTGTCAAAGGCCTTGATGGGTCCACAGATGTGAGGAGAGGCATCCCAGGGAAAGATCATTCAGTAGAAAACTGTGGGCTTTAGTACTGACCGAGGTGCTTTGTAAAGAGAGGGGGACACCTGGCCTGAAGACCTCCCATCACCTCTCCTGAATGGCCCCCCAGTCCTCTCTGGTGTTCCGCCACACTGCCCCAGTGGAACATTCCAAGGGGGAAACGATTTTCCCATAGCGACAGCCCAGCCCTGGGCACTTTGGGGTGATCCTCACCCACAGTCCCTTTCAGAAGCCCCCTCCGCCTCTGCCTCCATCCCTGCCTGTCTCCCTCCTCCCCCTCTTCCTCTCATCCTGCTTCTCTCCGGAGCTTCTTGGTCCCAGTTCCTCCGAGCGGTGGGACATCTGCCAGGAGAGGCATTAGAGGCACGTATCAGCTTTTCTATACTTACCACCTGACCGCCCAGGAGAATCTATCTTCTGCCCAATTAAATGAATAGAGTTTTAATATCAGCAGCAGGCAAAGGACTCTAGCAACAATGCGGAATTAGGTTAGAGCCAGCCAATTGGATTAACTCCGAGCTCCCCGAGTGAGTGAGCCGAGGCCATGGACAATAGCAGCCAATTCTTCTCCCTGGCAGGATGGGGGTGGGTGGAGGGGAGATGGCTGGGCTGAGGTGGAGCCGGGCAGCTGGGAGCAACATCTGGCGCCCGAAGCTTTCCGGGCCTTCAGGAGCCCATGGAGCCCTCAGCTTGACACTGCTGCTGCTGCTGTCCAGGTCAGCACCAGGGAGCTGTCCGGGCCTTCAGCTCCACCCCCCCCCCCCAGGCCACCGTGGCCCTTCTGGGCCCTGTTCCCGCTCTGCAGCCACAGCTGGGAACCCCTGGGAAGGTCCCCATCCGCCTCGCCCATCTTGGGGTCCCGCGCCCTGCCCCCATTGGGCTTCGCTCTTTCGGGTCTGAAGATCCTCTCCGGGACAGAGGAGGCCGAGGGGCGTGAGGACAGGCAGGACCTTCTTCCTGGCTTGCTCTGCCTTGGAAGGCCATGGAAGGGCCGGGCTGTGGTCTTTGGCCTTTGGGAGCAGCTTCAGCCCGCCCCCGACTCCAGCTTCCCAGGATGCTCCTTGAAGTGCTCTCCAAAGGCCAAGGGGAGAAAGGGCCGCCTGAAGCTGGGAGGGGAGGTGACCAGGGCCTGCCGGGCCTAGGGAGAGGCCGGATGACGGGACCAAAAAGGCGCGACCCCCTCCGCCACATAGCAGCGAAGGCCTTGGAGGCCACGGAGGCCAGCCCGTCCTTTGGAGTGGCTGGCATACCCCGCTCTGCCTTCCCCAACGTCCCCTTTCCTGGCTTCTTGGCTCCTTTGTCCCCAGCCGCTTCTGGCTCTTCCCTCGGGAGAGCCCTTTGAACTAGAGGTGGTTCTCGTGCCCTGCCCCCCTCCTCTGCAGCACCAGCGTCCCCAGACATCTCTTTGGCTGACACTCGTGGGGTTTGGCCGGGTCTGGGTTCAACTCGCCGGTCTCCCAGTCAAGGCTCATTCAATGTGTTTTGGCCCTTCCTTCCCTCCCGGCAGCCTCTGGGTATTCCATGGAGCTTGGGGTGGCCCATCTCCCCACTGAGCCGGAGGCGGGGGTGGGGGAGGGGAGGGGAGGGTGTATCATCACTGTTTGCCCCCCAGGGGCCCCGTCCAGGGCCTGCACAGAGGTTCACTCTTGGGGGGACTTTGTTAGTTGCTGGATAAAGTTAAAAGCTGGTGAAACGCATGAAAGATTTCAGAATTTGATTAACAGGGACGGTCCCAGGCAGAGAAGTGGCTGGTGTTAAGCCTGGTATCTGAGTTCAAATCTGACCTCAGACACTTGCTAGCTGTGTGATGCTGGACAAGTCACTTACGCTCTGCCTGCTGCAGTGAAGTTGGGATAATAACAGGGATGTTGTGAGGCTCAAATGAGAGAATATTTGTAGAATGCTTGGCAGAGTGCCCGGCACATAGTAGGCATGCTATAAATGGCTGTTCCCTTCCCCCTTGTTTAAAGGCCAACCTGGGGAGACGGGGAGGTGATGAGACTGCAGGCTCAACTGGTACCCTTAGTCATTCAGGGGCCGCCGTCCCACTGGGGGGGTCTGCAGAAAGGGCAGCACCGAGGCCCACGAGCAGCCTCCCGCTGCCTGCAGATGCTCTTGGGGCTACGTGGGTGGGAGGCTCAGGTCCCACGGGGGTCCTTCAAGCACACCAGCCTGTTGTCTCCCCTCATCCTCCCTCTCCACGTCCCACCCTCAGAGCAGCCCACCTGAGAGGGACGGGGCTGGGCGGCTCCATCACGTCCCTACATGCTCTCAGCTCCCCCTCTCAGGTGAAGGCTGCCTGTTCTTGGCAGGAAGCAAACATTTCTAACAAATTCAAGGGCGTCTCCCAGCCCCCACCCAGGACATCTGGGGCCCCGCTCTGCGAGGACCAGGCTGTGGGGGATCCTGCCTCCCCGTCTCTGCTCTCATCCATGCTCTCTGGCTGACCTACTGTGGCAGGTGCTGGTATCACATGGTCTCTCTCCATCTTTGTCTCTGTCTGTCTCTGTCCAGCTGGCTGGCTCTGGCTCTGTGTGTGTCTCTCTATGTCTCTCTCTCCCTCTCTGTCTCTCTCTCTGACTCTCTCTGTCTCTGTCTCTCTCTCTCTGTCTCTCTCTCTGTCTCTCTCTCTCTCTCTCTGTGTCTCTCTCCCTCTCTGTCTCTCTCTCCCTCTCTCTCTCTCTGTCTCTCTCTCTGTCTCTCTGTCTGTCTCTGTCTCTGTCTCTCTGACTCTCTCTGTCTCTGTCTCTCTCTGTCTGTCTCTCTCTCTCTCTGTCTCTCTGACTCTCTCTGTCTCTGTCTCTCTCTGTCTCTCTCTATCTCTCTCTGTCTCTGTGTGTGTCTCTCTGTCTCTGTCTCTCTGCCCCTCTCCTCTCTCTGCCCCTCTCCTCTCTCTGCCCCTCTCCTCTCTCTGCCCCTCTCCTCTCTCTGCCTCTCTCCTCTCTCACCCTCTCTCTTTCTCTCTCGCTCTCTCTCTCCTCATCTTTCAACTACAAATTCAGCCACCATGTATTAAATGCCTACTATGCGTAGCACACGCCTCGCCAGGCCCGGGGCGTGGGGTGTGTTGGAGTGAGCTCTGAAGCTTTCTCCTCTGGGAGCCGATTCTCCGTCTGGCAGGGGGTTGACATATAAACACGTCACTTAAATCTGATGCCATAATTCACAGAACTATGCACCAGGGAGAAGTGAACAGAAGGCTGTCAGCTCTAAGGAGGGCTGGGAGCTCATTACCCCATGGAGTGGGAGTGACATGTAAGTCGGGGGAGTCTGCCTGGTGGAGGCCATATTCGAGATGGACTTCGAATGACAGGCAACAATTCATCAGAAAAAGGGGCTGGGCCGTTCCAGGCACAAAGAAAGGTCCTGACTGGTGCGGGAGGGCGCATGAGGTCTCTCCAGCTAAGGCTGCTAGATCAGTCTAGGCTAGAGTCTGCCTCACATCCACACGCTCCATCTCCCCCGGTTCTCACTACCCACCTGACCCCAGCCCCGGCCCCAGCCCCGGCTTCCTGTCTTGTTCTGGCACCTGGAACTCCAGGACGGAACGTGTCACTGGACTTGCCTGAGCCTTCCAAAGCAGGCTGATCCCAAGAGCTCTGCCCATGGGCGCCCGCCTGTCAGTTGGAATCCCCCCGGGGGGGGGCTTTCTTGATTCTTTTTTATCTGGAGGGTCTGCGCAGGCGCAGAAGCCCTACGAATCTTCCTGGCATTCGTGCTCCCTGGGACACGGGGCCCAAAGCTTGAAGACGTCTCACTTCCAAGCTCTCAGCTCCGGAGCGACTTCCGCAGCAATGAAGAAGGACAGTTGTGCAAAAACCTTCCCCAGAGGCTGTGGCTCCTCCTTGCCCTCCTCTCCAGGGTGCAGGGCGAGCTCCAGCTGAGGGAACAGGCTGCCGAGCACAGTTTCTGGCACCCTTTTCCCCCATTTGTGGGAGAAGTTTCCCCTTGGCTCCCTCGACGATCTGTGACTCTAGTCCTCCGGCGGCTCCCAAGGCTGCCGGCTCTGCTGCTGCCAGTCGCTCCAGGAGTGTTGGGGGGGGGGGGGGGGCCAGCCTCTTCCAGACCTTTGGAAGCTGGCCGCAGCCATCCTTCCATTTGGGAGGGGGAGTTCCCGGAAGAGCCCTCGCGATGAGCCTTCAGCCCGGGGCCGTTTCTGGCCAATGTCTTTCTGTCACGGCTTCACCTACCTGGTCCTCCCCAGCTACAACGTGCCGCTGGAATGAGCCGTGGCAGCTCTGACCCCAACCTCACACGCAGCATATTCCTTCACTCTGTCGGTGTGCGAGCTGATATGTGGAGTGGGACGATCGAGCCTAACCATGGGAGATGGCTGGCCGGGAGTCGATAAGATGAGGCTGGAGAAGACGGACATCTGGAATGATGGACGGAGGAGGTGACAGAGAACCAGAACAAGTCTAGAACACAGAAGTCACATGACATGTTCTGCGTTCAAGTCCGACCAACACGTGGGCGTGTGTCGCCCGTGGGGAAAGCCCTAGCTTTGACTGCAGAGCCTTGTCAGCAAGGTGATGTCTGCCCAGATCTGCCAGAGGTTTCCTGCCAGGGAGCCAGAGCCTTTGCGTTCCGTGGTGGCGGTCGCCCAGGCAGGGCTCTCAGAGCCCCAGAACAAACCGCTGGCCCCGCTTCCATCTCTTCTCCATCGCTGTGATGGGGAGTGCTGGGAGCCCTTGCCCAGACCATTGGCTTCTTGATGTTGAGCTTCAAGCCAGCTTGGCCAGAGTCTCCTTTCGCACGCCTCAAGGGGCTTCCTGATTTGCCTGCACTTTCTCCCTCCACAGTGGCACGTCCGCTTGTGCCAGGAGGTTGGAGACGTCTCCCGGCTTTTGATTCTCCAGCCTGGCGGGCGCCTGATGCCCTCTGGAGGGAAGCTGGAGCGGACGACAGCAGCCGCCATTCTCCTTCCCCAGGCTTAGGCCGTGCACGTTCCTTTCAACCTTCGTGCTCCCCATACATGTTCCTCAGGAGGCCACGAAGGTTCTTGTGATCCACGTCGCCAAAGGCTTCGGTGCGTGAAGTAACGGGTCAGAAGCCGGCGTTTCTCGGGAGCTCCCTCGCCTTCGCCCCAAGCCGGCTAATGTTGGCCGCCCTCCGCTTCTCAGAAAAGCGTCCCGCTCTCCCCAGAGCGCTCGGGGCCCACAGCGTCCACGCCTGGCCTGCAGGACATCAAGCAGAGCCTCGCGGGTGAGCGGACGCGGGAGGCTGCAGGCGCCTGCATTTGGGCGGTGCTGTTGCCGAAGACCTCTTAGGGAGCGGCCTTGGACAGACCTCAGGAAGCGACTTCAACCCATTCCCCGGAAGGACAAGAGGAAGTCCTTTGGCCACAGGAGCGGAAGCCAGCCCCGGATGGTGGGAAAAGGTGAAGGCAAATGGAGAGGATGGGATGGAGAGATGGAGTCGTGGCAGCAACGTGGACAGCCTGTAAGAGATGGTGGACAATGGAAGCAGCCGGCAGCCTAAGGGCCGTGGAGTCACGAAGAGTCGGGCACGACTGAACAACCAGCCGCACCTCGCGGTAAGCAGAGCTCCAAGGAGAGGCCAAAGTGGCTCGCGGCCACAAGGAGCTCCCGTTCTAACAAGGGAGGCGACATCCAAACCACCGCGTGCCTGGGGCGATCCCTCGGTGCCCCTGGCCAGACCAGGCATCATTCCGTGGGCTGGAGGCTGAGGGAAGGCATGAAACTCCCACACGTCCTGGATGGTCTTTCCATGAGTAGCTGGCACGCCCCATGGGTAGGCGCGTCTTCGTCCTCACTGCAATGCCAGCCCCTCCATCTCTGCACTTGGGTCAAACATAGTGCCTGGCACGTAGGACACGGCAAATGCATCTTCTGATCGACGGACGCATCGATGGATGCACCTTCCCCTCTGTGGATCGTCACGGGCTTCACGGCTCAGCCTCCGGCCCCCTCGGCCCCCTCTCCATTGCCCCATGGGCCCTTTGACGCCTTCAGCCTCCCTGAGAAGTGTATTAATGTCACTGGCAGCTCAAAGCCAGCCCATTGGCTTCAGACTCTCCTACTCACTGCTCCGCACCCATGGGAGAGGCACTTGTGGATCCTGGTCCGCTGGCTTCCCTCTTCCAGAAGGGAGTCAGATGGGTCTGCATTCTCTCCAGGCCCAAAGGGAGAGGAATATTGTGGGAAGGAGCCCACGTGTACGTGTAGAGGCGCCGGCGTCTCCATCACATCCTTCCCCCCACCTGCCAGCCTGGAGACTTGGGGATCCCCCTGGGGAAGATGGGGTTCTCGGTCTCTCGGATGAGCCCAGATCTCTGTCGTGACGGTCAAGCCCGCCGGATAGATTCAAGTTGATTCTACTTGCCTTGTGTGTTCCTTCGTCCTAGAACCGGCCCTGGGGAGAAGGCAATCGAGCCCTGGAGCCAGACCTTGAGGCGCTGCTCCCCTGGGACGGGATGCCGATCAGGAATTCCCTTGGAGGGTTTCCTGCGGACCACTGAGAGTGGAGGAGTGGCTGCATGGGACTCGAGCCCAGGAAAGACAGACCTCGGCCAGGCTTTGTCCCCAAACTCGGGCTCCCTTCTGGCTAGGAGGCTGAGGCTCTTGGAGGGGGCTAGCCTGGGCATGATCTACTCTTGGCTCCTTGTGACCCCATTAGGGAAGACCACACAGACAGCGCGCCATACCTACCCCTCACACGGCAGTATTGGCGTGAAGATGGGGACTTGAGGGCAGACACTAGCTTGGGTGGCTCAGAGGCTGCCGTGCTCTTCCTGTTCACTCGTGGGCCTGACTCGCTCTCTGTGATGTTTACCTCGGTCTTGTGTGCGAGTGAGATCACTTGAGGAACTGCCTGAGCCACTGTGGCTCCTCGTCTGGGCACTGGATCTCCTGCGTCTGCCTGGCTTTTCCACCTCCACTTTCTGGCTTGGGGTCCATTCTGTGCCCTGAACAGTGGAAGGGCTGGGCAATGGGGGTTAAGTGACTTGCCCAAGGTCACCGAGCGAGGAAGGCCAAGCTCTTCTAAGTTCAGAAGCCTTGAGAAGACCCCACCCCGGGCAGGGGACTCCTTTTCCACGTGGGCCCGTCTGCGGCTCTGCTTTGTGTCCCTCTTGGTTCTGGTGCTCGGAGATAGCCGGGTCCCGGCTCTGCCCAGCTAATCCCTTCTGCCCCGTGGGCCGGCCGCCCGATTGTCACGTGTGGGCGAGAGACCACGTCCCAGGAGAGGCCAAGCAGGGCACTTCTGTTAGTCTCCCCCAAACAGGGCTCCACACACTTGGCACAGTTTGCCGGCCTAAACTGACACGCGGTTCTCTGATTCCCGCCGCGTTGAGGAGCCCGGGGAGATGGCGGCGTCTGCTTCTGCCAGGCGTCCTCGTTTACTTCCAACCAGGAAGTCGCCGCTGCCCAAGCGTGCGAAGACTCCCCAAGCAGGGTGGCAGGCCGGCCACTGGGGCGGCGGCGGAAGAAGCCCTTTCAGCCTGCTCAGACGGCGAAGGTGCCGAGGTCGTCCGCTGGATGCCGCAGGGCCCACGGCCAGCCATGCGGACTTCTGTCGGGCTCCGCCGACAGTGGGGGAGAGGGTGAGGCTGAAGGTGGGGCCAGTCTACGTCCTCCTTTAAGTCCGGTTCACGGGCATGTCAAGACCCCCCCCTTCCCCCGCTCATTGCTGTCTTGCCAGGCCGAACTTCTACGCTTGGCCCATTTCCTGGGCTCTCTCTCACCGAGCTGCCAGCTCTGCCATCGCTCCATGCCGCAGGAACAGCAAGTGTTCGCCCGCCACGGAGGGGCTTCTGGGATGCGCTGGTCTCCTTCACAGGGCTCGAAGAGCCCGAAGCGACCTGGGAAGCCCGAGTTCAGCTCTGCTCTGGGCCAGCCACTGCGTCTTTTTCAGGACGTTAGGCTGGGGCTGCCTGCCTTCACCCTTCTCTCCAGCCTTCTCCTCCCCTGGAGTGCCTTCTGGCCTTTGCCCTAAGCAGCTGCCAGACAACCGGTTCTGTAGCGGCCACTTCCTGTGGCCCATCCCCAGGGCCCTCGTCCCACCAGGAATCTCCCGTCTGCCAGCATTCGATCTCAGTCCCAAAGCGCTTCCCCAGCATACTGCGGATCCCCTTCTCAGGCCCGCCTCAGGAAAGGCAGAGTGGGCCGGGCCACTCGGAGGCAGGAGCCCTCAGTACGGTCCCCCCAGCAGACCTTCGTGTGGTGGGCCGAGGCCAATGTCCTGCATTTAGAGCAAGGAAGACTGGCTGGCTTAGTCTGCGCCCAGGTGAGGGACTGCATGAATGCCGTTGGGGGAGAGTCAAGCAGAGCCACCTGTGACCACTGGGGCAGAGACCACGAGATGACCATGAGAGAAGCTGTGGGGAAGCCTCTCCTTCCTCCTCCCTGCCCAGCTGTGCCTGAGTGAATGACCCTGCCATGATGGAGACAAGAGGAGCAGGGAAGATGAGAAAGAGGAAGAAAAGGGGCAAATGGAGGGGAAGAGAAGCTGAAGCAGGAGCAGGAAGTGGAGGAGGAGGAGACACTCTGCCTACTATTCTGTGGCTTTAATCCCTCACTCTGCCGTCCTCCAGGCCACCCACTCCGGGCCTCTAATAACATGGCTTTCCTCCTGCCTCCAAGACCCTTTATGCTTCACTCTTCAGCTCCCAACTGCACCTAAGGCTTCTCTTCCCATGACCCTGAGGCTAAGGAGCCCCTCTGGGGAGGGGAGGAGAGAGGGCTGGCCTCCAGCTGGTCCAATTAAGCAATAATTAGACCTTTGAAAACTACCCGTATTTGAAGGCTGTCCAACCCCTTTTGTTTCCCATTTCATTTGCCGGGTTCTAGGATGGGCCTCCAAAATTCATTTCTTGTTAATGCTAGAGAATGGAAAAGGATGGATGATGACCTGTATCTCATCCCAGCTGCCTCAGGAAGCCTGAGTTCAGAGACCCTGAGATTTGTTCTAGGGCAGTGATGGCAAACCTTTCAGAGACGGAGTGCCCAAACTATAACCCTCACATTGCATGGGAGCCCCCGCCTTACCCCAGATGGGAATGAGGTGGGGGGAGGGAGGAGCGCTCCCATGGGCTGTGAGGCGGAGAGGAGGGTGATGTGAGAAATGTCCTCAGGCACGTGTGTGGAGAGGGGGAGGGGAGCGGGAGCCTCTGGCATGCACGCCATAGGTGAGTCAACACGGTTCTGGGGGCACAATTACACCAGGTATCTCCACTCCAGGAGCTAGTACTTCCCACCAACTCGGGGACCCTGCTCTGATGTTCACCCAGGGCCGCGGGCACCCTCTCCCGGCTTTGTACCCTCATCAGTTCTGATCACTTTATAAACGCCAGTTTGACCGAGTGACTGCCGGGGCTGCCATCTCTGCCTTTCTCCAGGCCAGTAACAAAAATACTAAATCACAGAGCTCTGGGGTCTCCGCTGGCCGTGAGTGGTTAACAGCCCCTTCAAGGCCATTTGCCAGCCAGGCCCGAGGCTTTGCGTGGCCAGATGGGGCCTGGGGGCCGGGGGGGCTGCCTGCCCACCACGCCCGTGACTCCCTCTGGCCAGCTCTGGTCAGAGGTCAGTCGAGTCCGTCTAATCAGATCCGACGGATCCTTGACTGCATCTCCTGCTGCTGGGGATGGATGAGGGCAAGCAAGCGGCGGTCTTGGCCCAGGCCCCGGGGCGCCACGGAGTCCTGAGGAAAGGCAGGAGGAGCAGACGGTGCTCTGGAGGCTCTCTGCAGCGCACGTGGTGCTAGCCTGCGCAATCCAGACCTGCTCGCTTTCCGGAAGCGAGCTAACTGGAAGCCCCGAGTCATGCAGTCCTGGGGGGTGGGGGGGCACTCTCGGGGTGCGAGAGATCTAGAAGCTGAGGTGGGGGGAGGCCTGGATGGGGTGGGGGGCTCGGGAGAGCCGGTATGGGCACGAGTCAGAGGAAAGGGCCGACCCAGGCTGGCCTCTCCTGCCAGAGGTTTATGGGTCATTGGCCTGAAACTGGCAGAGTTTGGACTGGATCTAGACCAGGCCGACTCCAGTGGAGGGTTCCAGGGGGGAAATGACTTAGCCAAAGCCCTGCAGTACATGAATGGCAGAGCTGGGCCTGGAACTCGGGTCTGTCCTCCATACCCTATACCAGGATTCGCACCTGCAGCCCGGAGAGCTCCTATCCATCGAGAACAATAGGAATGGGATGCCGAGTCACTGGTGGTCAGCAAGGCCATTCCCAGCTGCCCCGGGAACGCTCTCAGAGGTTCGGCCTGAGACAGCCCCAAGAGCCAGGTCTCCCCCTCCAGTGTGCACGGGCTGATGGGCAGAGGGAAGGAGGGAGGTGCCACACGCAGCCCCATTCCTGGCTAGGCCGCTGCCCTCCCCCCCTGGGCTGCCCATCCCCCTCTGCGGGGAGACAGGACGGTGGGCTCCGGTCTCCTTTGCCATCTAGTGGGAGAACGGGGCAGCGCACAGTTCGGTTCTAGGCTAAACCGCAGGGAAGAAAGGACCCGTTTGGAAGGGACGGAGAGCCAAGCAGTGGTTGGCCAGAAGAGGGGTCTGAGGTCGGAGGCCAGCCGGCCAAGGCCCCACAGCAGTCCCAGGAGCCCTGCAGGCTGCCCTGCGCCGGGTGTCCCCCCTGCGCCCCTCTCCCCCTCAGCCGGAGAGGGCCATGGGGCAGGGCCTGTGCTGCCCTCCCCCGCGCCCCCCTCGGGGCCTCTGCGAGCAAATAGACTTCTCTGCTCAGCAGTCGGTGCTCCGGGGCCCCCCTGCTGGCCCCGGGCTTCCTTCGGGGCTCACTCGGGCGCTGCCTCCAAAGGAGCCTCTTCCTGGTCCCAGAGCGCCCTGTTTCCCTCCCTCCTTCCCTCCCTCTCTTCCGCCTACAAAGTGGCGTCGATGCTGCTTTTTAGGTGGCTGCCCTGCGCACGCCGGCCGCTGGCCCTCTGGGCTCCTTCTTCTGGGTTAGGCGCCGTTCGGTCCCTGCCTTTCCCCCATTCCTGCTCCCCACGTCGGTTCTTTCAGAATCGGGCCGCCATATTCCAGCTCATGGAAACCCTCCGCGTCGTCCCAGCATCCCTGAGTCCCCGGGGGACGGCCGTCACCATGCGGGGAAGCCAGGGGACACGGAGGCCTGGGCGGCTCTGCTTCTGTAGGGCCTTCCCGGGGCGGCCGGGGCCCACTCCGGCCCAAAGGGCACCCTGTGCCCGTTCCTCCGGGCTCAGTCGCCCCAGCTTTGGAGCCTCGCTCGGGCTCACGGATGGGAGGTTGTGGCTTAGGCCTTTGAGCTCCAGGAGGGTCGCTTTGGGCGTTTGTCCCTTAGTGCTTTGGGCTCTCCTGTTTGTCGGCTCCTAAAACGGCCTCTCCAGGTTACTCCTTGTGGGTGCCGCCATGCTGGCTTCCATCTTTTCCCTCTTGGAGGGTGGCAGCTCCAAAACAGGCTCACCAGATTCCAGGAGCGAACAGGCTCTCAGAGGCCGTCAGTTCCAACCGGCCTCCGTCTCCCCCCCCAGCCCAGCCCCCCAAAGCCAGGGACTTTGCCATCAGGACTGGGGGGGCAGCTTGTGATGGACTTCGGAAGCCAAGAAGCAGAGCCCCATGTTGTCTTTGAGGCAGTCGGGAGCCACAGGGGCTTTTGGAAGAGAAGACGAACAGAGCCGGGCTTTGGGGAAGTCGCTTTGGCATCCGTGTGGAGGAGCAGAGGCAGGGAGGCTGATTTAAGAGGCTGCCCCAGAGCAGCGAGGCGGTGGCCTCAGATGTGGGGGATGGCCAACCAGAATGAACTCTGTGGCAAGAGTCGGCATGGTTCCAAGGCAGCGAACGGGGGCACGGGAGGGTCGGGGTGCCTTCCCTAACCAGGGATGTCGAGGAGAGGAATGGGCTTGGCAGAAAAGAGAGGGCCTTCTGCTTTGGACATGCTGAGGCTGGGGTGCCGGTGGACAGCCGGGTGGAAATGCCCATCTGGTGGCCAGAGCTCTGGAGGCACAGGCGGGCTGACCAGAGAGAGCGAGGCGGCCTTTGCACAGGGATGGCATTTGGAGACGGCCAGTTAAGAAGATAAGAAGAGGGCCCAGCTGGGGTCCTGGCCTTCCTCGTGCCATACGTTATAAGATAGTAGAGCAAAGAAGGCCAAGAAGGTGCAAGTAGATCTGAGGAAAACAAGACAAAGCAAAGCCCCGAAAACCCCGAGAGCGCAGAGGAGGCCATTAGGAGCACTAAATCCTGAAGAGAGATAAAGAGGGCAGAAGGCCGGAGAGCGGGCGATCAGCTGGAGCCATCAGGAGAGCATCTGCCGACTTGGAACCAGAAATCTCAGTTGAAAGTTGAGGTCGGAAACCAAATTGTGAAGGGGCTGAAAGGGAATGCTGGCTGGAGGGAAGGTGGGGCTGCCCATCTGGACAGGTGGCTGTGGCTTTGCCCCCAAGGGTGTGCCTGGGCAGGGGAGTCTGAGGGGATGCTCCGAGCAGACGAGTGTTTCTCTTAAAGGATTAGGGAGCTCTGGGCACCTTTTACACCTGAAGGCAACGAGCCATTGGAGAAAGAGAGCCTGGAAATGAGGGGGAGAGCAGGAGCAAAGAATCCAAAGGGCAATCCAGGAGGCCCAAGAGGACCCAGATGAAAGATTCCGGGAGAGGAGTTGGTGGTGTTGTGGGGGAGGCACAGAAGGAGAGAGTGTGGTTTAACATCTCACTTGGCCAATGAGTTCCTAGCCTAGACACATTCTTTCCTTCAAACACCCTTCCCTTCTTCTTCCTTTCTTGGTGTCTCCAGAATCACTCAAGAGCTCCACTGCAGAAATCATTGGCAAAATAGGAACCACTGAATCCACATGTCAAACCTTCCCAAAGAAATAAAGGAGAAAACGACTGATTCGGAATGTGACTACACAGAAGTGTGAATTTTAGATTTACTCCCCCCGGCTTAGTCTAACAAAAGAGGAATGTCTACACCCCTACTTAAGGATTAAGTATTGAGGAGGATGGCCTATGCCAGACATGAGGGCAATCTGGACGAAGAGAAGCAAAAGGAAACAACATTAAAGAAGAGATGGTCTCCAATAAAAGCAAATCACGTCATTCTTGAAGATAGGATGCATAGAGACACCTTGAAGATTATAGATCTCCCAGAAAAACCTGGCAAGTCAAAACATAATGCAAGAATGTCCAAACAGGGGAAACAAAGTGCCAATCAAAAGAATCCACAGATAGCCTCCAGGAGGAAAAAACCCCTATGACACAAACTCTAGAATATAATAATGGTTAAGTGTAATCATTTCGGTGATAAACAGCACATTCAACAAATGACCAAGAGAAAGAATAGAAAATAATTTGCCCATCAGCTTCCCCATGTTTATTCTGTGTATGTCTTTGTCTTTAGGTGTGTTTTGTATTAGGGGACTATTTAAGTGAGAGATGATGATTTTTAAGATCAGATCTTCCAATCTCCTCCCTCCTCCCTTCCCCTCCCTATGTGATTCTTCTGTTGATCTCACTGAAATCGGCTCAGAGTGAGTCTTTTAGTAGATCAGATAAATCACTCTTTCTCTTCTCTAAGATTTAAGTAAGGGGTTGATTTAAAAGAAGGGGAAAGGAAAAGAAGTGGAGGGGAGAGAGGGTTTGGCATTTCCCCAATACTAAACAATTCCTAAGTTGGAGGATGGTGGAATATAGTTCAGATATGGGAAAATAGTCAACAGCTTTGTAGATACAGTCACTGTGATATAGCAGAGAGAAACAAGAGAGTAAGACTTTCGTCTTTCCTCTTCTCTGTCCCAAGGCAAAGAGACCAAGATGTTCACTTTGCCTCCTCCTTCTTAACTGTCTTTCCTCAGTCCTCATTCCAAATAGAATGCTCATCTTGATTGACAGTTCTGGAATCCTTGCTTTTCCAGCTCTGTTGCAGACTTTTCCATTTTCTCTCCTCCACAACATTGCAGTTTCTTGTAAGCTACAGATTATAGGTGTTGTTTTCTTATCCACTCTTTCCCACTCTTATCCACTCTTTTTCATTTTATAGGATTTCTTGATCCATTCACATTTAAAGTTATATATCTGGTTTGTATTTTCCTCTATCTCCTCCATGAATCCATGTTTTCCCCCTCTTCTGGGTATCAGTTGCCCCCAGGAGCTCTTATTCCCTTTCTCCTGAGATAGAATTCCCTTTCTCCCTAGATTTCTGCAGATTATACCCATTATACCTATTGTAAAGTTCCTATATAGACAGCTAGGTGTCACAGTGAATTGACCACTGGGCCTGCAGTCAGAATTTTCTGAGTTCAAATATGGCCTCCAACACTTACTAGCTGTATGACCCTGGACAAGTCATTTAACCCTATTTGCCTCAAGTTTCTTCATCTCTAAAATAAGTTAGAGAAAGAAATAGCAAATCACTATGGTCTCTGCCAAGAAAGCCCCAAACAGTGTCGTGAAGAGTCCGATATGACTGAAAACAACTGAGGTGCTACTAAGGTTCCCATGTCAATGATAGAATCCTCTCTTCCACCTCCCACCCCCAGAAAGGGATGCACTGAATTTCAAAGACCAAGAATTGTGGTAACGCTATCTGAGAATAAAAACGAAAACTCACAACATAAAAAGAGGCAAACAAAGAACCGATTGGAATCCTAGGCAAAAAAGGCAAGATCAGTATTAGATCGATACGTTTCAAATGGCCTGCCATCTATTACAGTACAGTAGTGTCACAAGAGGAGCAGAAGCTTCTAACGTCCACTTCTTTGTTAAAAACATTTTACGAAAAGAGAAACAAATAGAAACTTAAACAATTTGCTAGAAAAATTAAATGTAAGTGACTGACGGTGGCTTCTTAAGGGAACCACGAGAGAAGACGCAGGAGGGGAGCCATGGAAGCCCCGCCCTTGGTCAATGAGAAGTCCAAAGAGGAGAGTGCGAGGGGAGGAGCCCCTTCAGATCAGGGAGTCACCGCTGGTGGTCAGCAGGAGGGGGCCTTGGGTGAAGGTTTCTCCCAGAGGGGGAAGTGTCTGGGGAAAGGAGGAGGAGAAGAAAGCTAACCAGGTTTTGCTCGACTTCACTTGGAAAGTTGATTTTTGCTTTTTTATTACAGGAGTTAGACTTTACGGGGGGAAGGGGGGGAGCTTGGCCATGTGATTCCTGGCTCTGGTTGGCAAACTTCCTCTATTAACCCAGATTAACATCTGTTCTGTGGCCTCTGAGTTGCCTGGGACAGTGAGAAGTTCAGAAACTTGCCTGGAGTTGCCCAGGAAGAAGGTTGGCTCGAACCCAAGTTTCCCTGACTCAGAGGCGGCCCCACTGATCTGGTTCACTTCAGGCAAAGTCAGGACCTAGAAGAGATCTTCAACACCAGGACTAGAACCCTGAACCTCCTAGGAGCAAATTCACCCAGCGTGGCCCCATTCTTTGGGTTGCTCTGCAGAGGGGGGCGCTGGAGGGAGCTCAGATTCGGACCGTGGCGCTGGCTTTTTCAGATCCTTTTCTTCTTCTTTGTTATATGTTCTGAATCGGGGTCAGGGATGGAGGAAGGACATGGGGGGGTGGAGGTGGGCCGGGCACCGGCGCAGACCTCATGCTGGACCTTGCAAAGTGAGCCAACCCGACAAATCCGGCTTTGACTGCTTATTTGCGGACCGTCTAGCCATGGCGGAGAAGACAGCAATGCTTCAGATGGCACTCACGCTCGCTCTTCGTAGCAGGCCCGAGACAGAAGGGCAGCAAGGGCTGGGCAGGGGGGTTAAGTGACTTACCCAGGGCCACCCAGCTAACTAGCAGGTGCCTGCTGCCTCCAGGCTGGCGCTCTATCCCCATAGCCAGCCAGCTGCCCCTCAGATGAAGCTCGTAAGTTCATCCCAGGCGCCGGATTTTCAGAGAACAAGTGGACCGAACGCTTGCCGGAACACCCTGAGCAGGGAGGCGAAAAGCACAGAGACCGAGGTGGGGAAAGGTCAGCTGCTGTCTGGGTTCCAGAGAACCACCCGACCATGGGCGGCCGCACGGGGCTGTGACGGCTAAAGCTCCCAGGCAGGCGTCGCAGGCTGCGTTCTGTCACCAGAACCTTTTCTAAGTGGGGCCGTGCTAAGCCTGGGGAGCATCGCCCGCCGAGACCCTCTGCCGCCTGGGCATGGGACGCTGGAGGGGCCCCTCTTCAAGGCTAGCTTCCTGGGGGTTTCCTCGGGCACTTCGTTATTCTTTCTTCCTTTTTTGAGGTTCTTTTCCTTTCAAACTCTGAATTTCAAATGCTTTCCCTCCTTCCATTCCCTCACGTGGCTGCCATGGAGAAGGGCAGCCCTAGGATCAGTCAGCCGTGGGAAATCCTACAGACAGGTTTCCACATTGGCCACGTTTTGTAGAGGCAAAGTGAGAACATGACCCTTCGAGGGGCTCTCTGTGGAGGCGCACAGCATGGGACTGCCTCGGAGCCCCGCGTGGATCAGAGTAGCCGAGTCTTTCCCAGCCACGTCATCGACACCGTGGCCGGAGCCACGTCCTCCTGCCATCACGGAATGCTGGAATGAGAGGCTCCGTGTCCGGCCAAGATGTCCTGACCCTGAAGCCTGCCAAGCAATCGGCCAGCTGTGAAGGGCTCGTCCTCTCGGCTTCTTCCTCCGGCTCAGACTCACGGAGGGGGTTTGTGGACTGTGCGTTCGTCTGCCACTAGCGAGTCCATCTTCCTTGTTCTTTCTCGTTCTAACGGGCTGCTAGAGTTGTCCAGGCAATGGCGCTCTCTGGAAGCAAAGGCCTCTTCCACGTCACCGCTGTCCTGGCAGGCCCCACGGAGCCGCGCATCTTGGTCCTTTTGGGGGCTGGAAGGGTGGAGCCTTTGTTTTCATTGCTCTTGGGGTGGTGTGCCCCTGGTGGAGGGAATGCTTGGCCTTTCAAGGGCCTCTTGTTTGGATTCATCTCAGGGATTTGGACTTTGAGGGATGGAGCCGGGAAGGTCTGGCTTTGAGCACCTCACACACAGCCTGGGCAGCTGCTTTGGGCCTCAGTTTCTTCATCTGTCAAATGAGCGCATTGTGCTCTTGGTTTCTAGAGGATGCTGGACCCTCCTGAGCTTTCCTCATAGTTCCTTTATCCTACTTGGCTTCCACGGAACATTAGTTATTGGCTGACTTCGAGCGTCTGACTTTCCACGGTTTTCCTGGTTGGTCTCCTCTGGAAATGTCTGAGACAAGTCATCTCCCCCTTTAACGGGGCTTGGGATGGGGGGTGGGGCAGGGAGGGCAGATTTTCAAGCATCTGCCTGGGATCTCTTGGATTGTTTCAGATACCCCTTTTGAGATTGTTTCTGGGTAAACTTTCTCTTTTGTTTCTTTTCTGTTGGGGGAGCGGATGGAGGCCTGGCTGTGGGGGCCCCCTGGGACCTCTTAACTAACCCTTCAGTCCATCTCTCAGACCTGCTACCTCACAGGGCTGCTTCATGGCTCTACAGCACTGGGCGAGCCTTAAAGGGCCCTAGAGATGCCCCTCTTTAATCGGCCTTCAGAAGGGTCAGTCCATCACAGCTGGCCTCTGGCCACCTCCGGACACGGTTTTGTGAACCTAAATGTTCCTGCAAATACTCCAGCATCTGGCATGGTGTTTGCTGGCACTTCTGCTACTGCCTTCTGGAGGGACTTGGAACCACCAACTCCTCTGAATCGTCTGAGGTTCTCAGTGGACCCATGATCTAGGGAGGCCATTCTTCAGGAGCTCCCTTTGCCTCCTGGCCTGGATACTAGAGGGGCCTCCTCATCTTTGCCTCCAGCACAGGAGGCTCCTTTCCAAATGGCCTCTTTCCGGTCCCCAGAGAAAGTCTGATGGAAGGAAGGAGGGAAACACGGAAATCTCTGCACAAGTAACCGTTACTATCAGTATTGCTTCCCAGCTGGTGTGAGGACTTGGTCAGGGGCTCCTCCACCTCCCTTCCTGCACTCATTTCTGATTGCTCCCATCTTCCCACTCTCCACCAAGCACCTGGGCCAGGGTTTCCCTCGTCCTTCTTGGGGTCTCCTGTGTCCCGCGCCGGGCAGACACTGCTCTGCTTTTTGTCTCCTCCCCAGGCACCCTGGCCTATCTCCTACTGCTCTCCATATCACTCTCTGGCTCCTCAGAGCCCCTTGGGCCCCAGGAGGAGGGCCTCGCTGCCAGCCTGCCCAGCAGGCAGCTCCTGGCCTTGCAGTGCTGATGCCAGCAAGTATCTCCATCTGCTGTTCTCTGTAGCTCCTGGCACTACTCCTGGGAGCCCAGATTCTGCCTTTGCCTCCCAGGGCCTGGACCCCAGCTAATAGCTGTATGACCTCGAGCAGAACACCTAACCCTCGGAGACAGACCGCCCAACTAGCCTTTAGGAAGTGCCAAGTCCACGGGCATCTGGGTGGCACAATGGATGGTACCAGGCCTGAGCCAGGAAGAGTCAAATCCAATCTCGGGCACTTCCTAGCTGTGAGGCCCCAGGCAGGTCACTGAACTCTGATGGCCTCAGTTTCCTCCTCTGTAAAAGGAGCCAGAGAAGGAAATGGCAAATGGCTCCAATGGCTTTGCCAAGAAAACTCCCAGGTGCGCAGCCCATGCCCAGGGGCCTTTCCCCGTCCTCCTCCTCCTCCTACCCCTCTGCGAGCTGGACACCGTGGGTCACTCTCCCCTCTGGGGCTTCCAGATCACCCCCCCCCCCAGCTTCTCCTCCTCGCTCTCCCTCTGACTGTAGGTGTCCTCTCTGCTCTTCTCTGAGGAATGAATGGCTGGGTGGGGGGGGGGGCTCCTGATCTCTGCTGGGGATCCTCCGGAGTGCTTCTTGTTCCCCTTACGGACATCCAGGAGACGGGAGAATGGCCGGGCCGAGCCCGACTCCTTCCTCCTCGCAGTCCCTCCGGTGCTCCGTCCAGGGCTGCCCCTTGTACCCTTGCACCACTGGGGCCTCGCTCCTATCCCCCCTAGGAGGAGATCCAGTGCTGCCTCTCACCTGTTAGGCCTGGGCGCCCTTCCCTTCCCCAGCACCTTCCCTCTCCTCCTTCCTGCTTCCTCTCAGCCCACAAGCCCTGCCTCGACTGTCTTTTACCCCTTCCGTATTCCGCATGAGGCCTGGCACATAGTAGGTGCTTAATCAGGGTTTATTGAGACAGCGGGAGGGGCTGCAACCCTGTCCATGGTGCGGAGCCTGAGGCTGGAGTCATCCTGAGGAGGATTGTGGGAGAGGAGCACGCAGGGCCACTCCGCCTGGGCCCCTTTTACTGGGCCTTAACAAGCCAGGAGCTCCAGCCCTCCGGGGGCTTCCAGGGGACCAGAGCTCTGGACGGGCCTCGTGGGCGGCGCCTGGGGCACGAGGGGTGAGATGGGCCCAGAGGCCAGACGAACACCCCGACTATTCTCGGCTCCTGGCCGAGTGGGGGCACCCAGACTGGCTACCAGGGGAGCAGGAGAAGGCTAAGGGGCCCAAGAGGGCGAGAGGAGAGGGCCACCCTGCCTCCCTCCACTTCCCCGGGGGGCTTCCTGGTGGCGGGGACGGAAGCTGGCAGGCCTGGGGGGTGGGGGAGACCTGCAGCTCTGGAACTGTTCCGGGGTTGGGGCGGGGCTAAAGTGTCGTCCTCCCCCTCCCGCCCCCCCCCCCAGCAGGGGCCAGCAGCTCCGCCCCCTCCTCCTCTGCTCTCCTGCGGCTTTGCTGAGCCCGGGACTAGGCACGTGGGGAGGGGGGCCTCGCCGGAGCCGCTGCTGAGGCTGCTGGGCGGAGCTGGTGACTCTAGCACGCGGACGTCGGCACCCTGGGTCCTGAGCCCCGGGCCGCCCTCCTCCCGGGCCGACTCGGCCTCCCGGGCAGCTCGAGGCCGCGGTGACGGCCGCGCCACCTCCTGCTTAGCTCGGCTCGGACCTGGGGAGACAGAAGGGGCGGTGTCAGGCTCGTCGACGCCCCGCCCCCGCAGGCCCCGCCCCTCCCCAGGCCCGCGGCTCTCCCGCCAGCAGAGGGCAGCCTCAGCTCAGGCCCGGAGCTCTCCGCCCTCCGGCTTCCGAGGACCTGCGGGTGATTCAGCGCCAGCCCTCCCCCCGCTGCCTTAGAGGCAATGGGCAGACCCTAGGCCCGGAGTCAGGAAGACCTGGGTTCCAATCCCCCCTCCGACACGTCCTAGCTGTGTGGCCCTGGACAAGTTTGGCTCAGTTTCCCCAGCCTACCTCCCGGGTGCTTGGGTGGATCCAATGGATCGTGGCACCGTGTTGGCCCAGGGCCCGGCACCCGGGGGGGGGGGGTGCAGTCGGGGAGCCGGCCTGGCCTGCCCCCTCCCCGTTACTGTCTGGTTCCTGAGCTCCTGGGGGACGCCCCGGCACGAGGGCCCTCTCGCTCCCCCGTGGATCCCCCCCCCCTCCGGTGGCTCATCCGTGGGGGCTCCAGGGCCGGGGAAAGGGAGGCCGGACGGGGCGGGCAGCCGGGCAGCGCAGGCTCACCTCGTGGTTGAGAAAGCAGTAGAGGACGGCCACGAGGAACCCCTACGGGAGTAAGCGGGCATCAGGCGGGCGGCCCGGCGCCTCGCCGCCCTCCCCTCCTCCCTCGGGCGCTCCGAGACCCAGCCTCGGCTCGCCGCCCTCTGCCTGGAGGCCTCCAGGGCGGTCCCCGCTCAGCTCTGCGCCCTGCAGGCGGGGGCTCCGGGCGGCTCCAGCCTGCCAGGCCCAGGAGGGCCCCTCCTCCCGGGCAGAGGCGGCGAAGAGCGGGGAATAGAAGGTGGAAACGCCTCCGCCGGTCCCCCGCGCTCCGGCCCTATCCGTGGATCCCGCGGCCCCGGGGGGCGGGCCAAAGGGGGGGCGGGGGCGGGGCTAGACCTCGTGCCGGCGTCCTAGGCAGACGGACCCTTCGGGGAGCCTCTGACCCACTTTCCTAGCCATGGACCGGCCACCCAGAGCCATCCGGCCCGGGGGTGGACAGGACTTTGGCCCGGGGCACTGGGACGGAGAGCGCTTGAACTCGCTGGGCTGAAAGGGGAGCCGAGGTGGGAAGCTGGCACACAGGGAGGCGCCCGACGGGACCAGAACCACCCCTCTGCCAATGGTCAGTTGGGATAAGGGTCACCAGGGGCCAGCTTAGAGATCCTCGAGACCAGCTTGCCCTTAGCCTTGGCACCCCTGAGCTTACACACTCACCACTGTGCCACCCTGGGCCTTGGCACCCCTGAGCTTACACACTCACCACTGTGCCACCCTGGGCCTTGGCACCCCTGAGCTTACACACTCACCACTGTGCCACCCTGGGCCTTGGCACCCCTGAGCTTACACACTCACCACTGTGCCACCCTGGGCCTTGGCACCCCTGAGCTTACACACTAACTGTGGTGCCACCTTGGCGCCCGGGCTTGTGCACCAGCCGCTGTGGGGCCAGGACGAAGGCTGGACCGTCTCACCTGGAAGGAGCCAAAGCCCAGCTCGAGGCCGAGGCGGAGGCCGACGCCGGCGCTGTCCGGGAGGAAGTTAAAGAGGATGTAGTGAGTTCCAAACAGGGGGATCAGGAACAAGGTGGACTTGGAGAGGCGCCTGCAAGAGAGGGGGGTCTCCTGAGGGGGCTGGTCCCGAGAGGTTCAGCCGTGATGCTCTGCTCCCTCAGAGCCCATCCATGCCAGAGACGGTGCCCGCCTGCCTCCGTGGAGGGAGTTTCCTCACCTCGGAGTTCCCCGTGGCCATAGGGGGCTCTTTGAGAGCCGAGGGGAGGCTGAGGCCCAGAAATGGGCAGGGCGTGCGGGAAGGGACCGGGAATCGAGGCAGGGACTGGCACGGCCAGTGAGCCTCAGGAGACCCCCAGAGGGATCCCCGGCTCGGAGCTCTGGGTGATGGCCGTCCAGCAGCTTCCCGGCCGCTCCCAGTTCTCCTCTGGGGCCGGCAGGAGGAGGCTGACGCCGGCCTTCAGAGACCCCAAAGGCCTCCGTGTCTTCCCTGGGGCTTCTCTTCTCCAGCCACCAGGCAGGCCCTCCAGGCCGCCGGGGAGAGGACGTGGGCGCCCCCTTCCCGGAGTGGCGAACCCTCCCGGGATGGCCCGATATCCCTCTTCTGGGGCGTCCCTCCTGCACCCCCAGGGCCTCGCCGCCCCCCTGCCCAGGCACATTCCTGCCCCCTCTGACCCAGGGCCAAGACAAACAAGGCTGCTCCGTCTTCCACACGAGAGCCCGACAGCTATGCGCAGCCCCCTCTTCCAGGAGGGCCTCCCAGGCCTCCTTTCATGCGGGCTCCCCGCAGCGGAGAGCAGTGCAGGCTGGGAAAGGCGCCTCTCCACAACCTCGCCAAGAAGCTGGGGGCGACCCCATTGGGCAGATGAGAAAACCGAGGCTCCCTGAGGGTCAGTGACTGGCCCAGGGGCCCGGCCGAGACAGGAGGCAGCCCGCGCCACCCCCCGCCATGTTCAGCCTCCTCGAGGCCCCTTTCCTGCCCCCAGTGAGCAGGCGGCTCTCGGACCCTCCATCAGGAGACAGTCGGGTCCTCCCGGCCTTGGAAGAGGCGGCTCTGGCTCGTTCCGCTCCCTCCACCCTCCCTGGCCCCCCCTCGGCCTGCCTTGCCCTTCCCAGGCCAGAATTCCTGGCCGCCACAGGAGGTCGCCTGGAAGCCCAGTGGTGAGAGCCCAGTCCGACTCCGGGCTGGGTGAGCTCCCGCTCAGGCGGTTGTGGGGATCCCGTGGGACCCTTCCCTGGGAGGGGGCTCAGCCAGGGCCTGGCCCCGACCCCGGGCTCCTTCCTCGGCTCTCCTCTCCTCTTCCCCGCCAGGCCTGCGGAGCTGGCCCTCTCCTGAGCTCTGTCCCTATGAGGCCCTTCTGGGAGGCCTTTTTCCACGGCCCCACTGCAGGCCACCCCTTGGCAGCTCAACCCCAATCCTCCCCCATCGCTTCCCAGCCCCCTACCCCACCCTAGGCCTGCACCCCAAACACCAAGCTCTAGGCCTGCACCCCAAACTCCAGCCCCTACCCAGGACTGTACCCCAAACTCCAGGCCTGCACCCCAAACTCCAGCCCCTACCCAGGACTGTACCCCAAACTCCAGGCCTGCACCCCAAACTCCAGCCCCCACCCAGGCCTGCACCCCAAACTCCAGGCCTGCACCCCAAACTCCAACCCCCACCCCAGGCCTGCACCCCAAACTCCAGGCCTGCACCCCAAACTCCAGCCCCCACCCAGGCCTGTACCCCAAACTCCAGGTCTGCACCCCAAACTCCAGCCCCCACCCAGGCCTGCACCCCAAACTCCAGGCCTGCACCCCAAACTCCAACCCCCACCCAGGCCTGCACCCCAAACTCCAGGCCTGCACCCCAAACTCCAACCCCCTGACCCCCCACCGGTAGTGGGCGTGGCTGTGGAAGTTGTTCTGTCCAGAGTCCAACTTCTTGAGCAAGATGCGGATGATGTTGAGGAAGAGCCCGAAGGTGACCTGGTGCCAGAGACAAGGGAGGACGGTGAGCTGGCCCAGCCCAGAGAGGAGGGGCCCAAGACCACGGGTTCAAAGGGCCTCGCAGGCTCGGACACAAGGACCGAGGGCCGCGGCGGGCCTGGGCCACGGGCAGGGACGGAGGCAGGAGGACGGCAGCCACGTGAGGGGCAGATGCTGCTTCTTGTGGGGAGAGACAGGCTTCCTCTTCCTTGGGGGGTGGCCGGCCCGGAGGGGCGCTCTGGGAGCAGGTGACGCCCCCCCTTTCCTGCTCTGTCCCCCCCCCCAGCCCCTCCTCTCTCCCATGGAGACAAGCTCAGAGCCGGAGCCAGCCGGACCTCTGCGTCCACCCATTCATTTTCACAGAGGAGGGCACTGAGGCCCAGGCTGGGGAGTCTGAGTTTGCCTCCCCAGGATCGCCCAGGAAGGGCTCACAGCCTCTGCGGGACGGGCCCCGGGGCCGCCCCAAGGGAGGTCCGCAGAGGGCAGCCTCACCCCAACCGAAAGGACGATGGGCCCTTTGACGATCCACCAGTAGGGAGAGTCTTCATTCATGTCCCAGCACCTGAAAGGATGTGCAGATCCAGGGTGAGCCTCCCTGGTGCCCCCAGCCCTGCCCGTACTGGGGGGAGGATTCTCTGGAGGATCAGGCTCCTCCCTGCCGGGCAGTGACCTGAGGCAGTCGTATCACACAACCTCGGTGGGCCTCAGTTTCCTCCTCTGTAAAGGGGAGACTAGAGGATCGCTGAGCCAGGCGCAGCCTCCGAGCTCCCTCTGGGCCTGGAACCCAGAAGGGGAGCCACCGGCTGTCCTAGTCTGAGATGGAGGTAGAGCTGCCTCTGGCTCAGCCAAGGGTGGACCAAGATGTCTCTGGGGGCCTTCCAGCTCTGAGACTCCTCGTGTGTGTGTGTGTGTGTGTGTGTGTGTACATGAGTGTGAGTGTGTGTACATGAGTGTGAGTGTGTGTGTACATGAGTGTGAGTGTGTGTATATGTGCATGAGTGAATGTGAGCCTGTGTGCAGGAGTGTGCTTGTGCATGTGTGTGAACCTCACCAAGGCTGAGATTCTGTCCCTCCCAGTGCACTGTCTGGGTGTGGACTAGGGGGATCCGGACGGGGGGTTGGGGGGCCTGAGCTGGGCCCCAGAGAGGACTCACACTTTGTCTTCAAAAGCCAACTTGAAGCCGATCCAGATGAGGATGAACAACGTGGGGAACCCTGCAGATGGATAAGACAGGCTGCCACGAACGCCCCAGAGCAGCCCCAGTGCTGCCCCTTGTCACTGTGAGGCAGGCAGGAAGCCTGAGTGCCTGTAGGAGAGTGGCAGGGGCCCGAGCCACAGAAGGGCCGTACTCTGCCCTTTGCTCTTCTTCATAATCTTGGGCCATTTTTCTCAGCGTGGCCCTGGGCACAGCGCAGACGGGCCCCGGCCCCCGTGCTCCCCCCAGACTTACCCCAGCCCCCAAGAACAAGCCACCAGAAATATCTGGTGCCATTGGGGAAGGATGTGGCCAGGAGACAGGTCAGGTAGAGGGCCTCGACCAGGAGCCAGGTGAAGTTGGTCATGGTGGCATAGTAGGAGAAGGCCACGGAGAGCTTGCAGCTAGTCTTGGGGTGGGAATGAAAGGAGGGGGGAAGATGGTGACTAGAGGCTCTCACCGAGTGCAGAGGTGGTTATCCTTCCCCCCGTCTGCCCCTCTGTCCACACCACTGGGTCCCTCCAAGTGGGGTCCTGGAGGGGGTTGCCCGGCCCAGCCCCTACCTAACACACTTAGCTAACACAATTCTTGGCCCAGAGCAAGTCTTCCTTAACTCTTGGTTGAGGCGGATTGAACTAGAGACCGCTCTGGCCAGGCTAGGCCGGGCCGAGGAGGAAGGAGGCTTGGAGGCTGTGGCCAGTGGAGTGGGCAGAGAGCCGTGGCACTCGGGAAAGCCAGAGGAAGCCAGGACTTAGCATGGAGCTCTGTGACAGCGGGCAGTGCTGCCAGCATCCTCCGGAGGCAGTAGGGCAGAGGCCCAGTCTAGGCTCTAGCCAGATGGGGACAGGCCCACAGGGCTCTCCCGGCTCGGCCTGGGGCCTCTTGGTCCTAGACTGCAGCAGGCCTGTGCCCTGCCCCTGAGCATCTGCTTGCCTCCATTCCCTTTGGAGCTGCTGAGGTGTTTGGTGAAAAGTCCACCTTTCTGAGTCAGAGGGAGGAGAGTCTGGGAGCCCTGAGGCCACGCTGGCTGGACCCAGAGACCATGGAAGAGCAAGGAGAGCGGGCTGCTGCCACCCCCTTCCTGGCAGGGGGCATCCCTGGGCACTGCCATGCCACTTCTGGCTCCGTCTCTCTGATGTTGCCCCAAAGCAGAGCAGCCTTCTTTGTCCTTCTGTGGCCCGGGGGTGGGGTCTGCTCCCCACTGCATCTGTGTGAAAGGCCCAGCCTGCCTTGCTTTTCTCTCAGAGGGCTTTCCACCCACCTGCTCCCTGAGCGCTGATGCTTCTCCCTGCCATTCAGAGAGCATGTATGTGCCTTGGCACACTCAAACACCCATTTTCTCTGGCTCTTTGGGGCAGGCATGCTGACTCTAGGTTTTAGTGTTCTCATCTGTGAAATGGGCTAATCCCAGCTGCCTCATCTGCATCTCCACACTATCATAGAGATCCATTTGTCTGTAGTGTATTATACAATGTCTGTGTGCTGTTGTCATCATTATTTATGAGTACTGAGCTCTGGACCCCTGGCCACCTCCTCCAGCAAGCCTTTGGGGAATCACTAGACCAAAGCCTTCCTCAGCATGGACCCTGTTGATGAATATCCCTTTGCTCCCTACTATTCTTAGTCATCCCCATCTGGTCATTGCCCAAAGACCAAAGGATCTGGTTTTTCCTTTTCCTTCTCTTGTCTTCTTCCTGGTGTTTGGGATCCTAGGCCTGAGCACCTGGGGAGACTCAAGGCTCTCTCTATTCATTATATCCCTGGGATCTTGGGGGAGTGGGAAAGAGAGATTTTACTAAGCCCATTTCAAGGATGAGGAAACTGAGGCCGCTTGGCCAGATTTGTTCCTGGCACTTTTAGACTGTTGGGTCTCCATAGCATAAGGGATTAGATGATGGAGGTGTGGGGGGATGCTGCTTCTGGAACCAGTCTGTAGAGATGCTCCCCAGTACCCAGGGACTCACCGTAGAGAAGGTGCAGTGGTCAACCTCATCCTCGCCTTGGAGCACAGTGGCATCCTTGAGGAACACAGCCACAGCTTTGAAGATGAAGGTACAGAAGAGCTGGACATGGATATAATTCCTGGGGCAGCGAAGCCTCCTGGGGAACACAAAGGGCAGGATCAGAACCCAGCAGGTTGTGTAGGCAAAAATGAGGACAGCACCCATCAGGGCAATGGGGAGGTTGGCCAAGATTGGGTGGAAGCTGTGTGTTGAGAAGGGCTGGACAATGACCAGAATAGAAACCCTCAGAGGTCAGGCTCTGCTCTTTAGTTTCCTGGACATCCCAGGACCAAACACCATGCAGACAGAGGATGCTGAATGAATACACACTGGAAGGATGGGACTGGTTTGGCCCTGCGAGCCCATCTCTGGCCATCACACCTGGCCTTCTGAGAGATAGGGAGTCACTGAAGATGCCTGACTACTGACACGGCGTGGGCATGCTTGGGAGCTGGGAAGTTTAATCTGGAATATGCACCAAATGGTATAGCATCCAGATATTTAAAGGAGAAACTAAAGGAGCTTAAGGAGGAAACAGATAGTAAAACCATATTACCTCAACCTTCCCCCATTAGAACTAGATAAATCAAACCAAAAATAAATAAGAAAAAAGCAAAGGAAGTGAATGAAATATTGGAAAAATCAGAGCTAACATCTGGAGAAGATTGAATAGGTATTAAAAATAATATACTTTCTTTTCAGCAGCACATGGTACATAATACAAAGACTGATCAGGTACTGGGGCATAAAAACATTGTGAACAAATGTAGAAAAGCAGACATAAATGCAATTTTTCAGATCATAATGTGACAAAAATCATAATAAGGGATCATGGAGAGGCAAATTTAAAATGAATTGAAAACAATCTAATTCTTCAAAACTGGTGAGTCAAAGAACAAATCATAGAAACAATTACTGATTTCACTGAGGAGAATGACAGTGAAGAAACAACTTATCAAAATCTATGGAATATAGCCAAAGCAATACTCTGGGGAAAATTTATATCCCTAAGTGCTTATATCAACAAAATAGAGAGGGAGGAGATCAATGAGTTAGGCTTGCAACTCAAAAATCTAGAAAGAGAACAAATTAAAAATCCCCATACAAAAACTAAATTGGAAGTCCTAAAAATCAAAGGAGAAACTAATAAAATTGAAAGTAAAAGAACTACTAAACTAATAAATAATACTAGGAGCAGGTACTTTGAAAATAACTAATAAAATAAGAAAAGTACTGGTTAATCTAAAAATAAAAGAAAGAAGAGAATCAAATTAACAGTATCAAAGATGAAAAGGGTGATCTCACCTCTAATGAAGAGGAAATTAAGATAATTATTAAGAACTATTTTGCCCAATTATATGGCAACAAATATGGCAATCTAGATGATATAGATGAATATTTACAAAAATATAAATTGCCTACATTAACAAAAGAGGAAATAGAATACTTAAATAATCCCATATCAGAAATTGAAATCCAACAAGCCATCAAAGAACTCCTTAAGGAAAAGTTCCCAGGGCCAGATGGATTCACAAGTGAATTCTATCAAACATTCAAAGAACAGCTAATCCTAATACTATGCAAACTATTTGACATAATAAGCAAAGAGGGAGTTCTACTAAACTCCTTTTATGACACAAATATAGTACTAATTCCAAAACCAGGCAGACCAAAAGCAGAGAAAGAAAACTACAGACCAATCTCCTTCGTGAACATAGATGCAAAAATCTTAAATAAAACACTAGCAAAGTGATCACAAGGATTATCCACCATAATTAGATGGGATTTATACCAAGAGTGCAAGGATGGCTTAATAGTAGGAAAACCATCCACATAATTGACCATATCAACAACCAAACCATCAGAAATAACGTGATTATCTCAATAGATGCAGAAAAAGCCTTTGACAAAATACAACACCCATTCCTATTGAAAACACTAGAAAGTATAGGAATAGAAGGGCCTTTTCAAAAAACAATAAACAGTATATATGTGTATACACACACACACACACACACACACATATAATGTAACTGACTTCTCTACTAGCAGCAATGCAATGATCCAGGACAATCCTGAGGGCCTTAGGAGAAAGAAGCTCTCCACAACCAGAGAAAGAACTGTGGGAGCAGAAATGCAGAAGAAAAACATAAGATTGATCATGTGGTTCGATGGGGATAGGATTGGGATTTTGACATTAAAAGATCTCTGTACTGCAAATATGAATAACATGGAAATAGGTTTTGAACCATGATGCATGGAGAACCCAGTGGAATTGCTTGTCAGCTCCAGGATAGGGGAGGGAAGAGGGAGGGAAAGAACATGAATCATGGAAACATGGGAAAATATTCCAAATTAATAAATAAATTTTAATTTTAAAAATGCTTTGCTCATGTGTTTTGCCTGATAATACATGTATGACCCAGATCAAATTACTTTCCATCTCTGAATATGGGGAAGGAAGGGAAGGAGGAAGAAGATTTGGATCTTATAATTTGGAGAAATGTGTGTTAAACATTATTGTTGCATGTAATTAGGAAAGTAAAATATCTTTGAATTAATAAAATAAAATAGGTTTTAAAAAAGAAAAAACGTTTATTCTGGACCCTAGAAGCTGGATTGGAGAAGCAACCATGGCCAGGGGGCCAGTTGGAAGGCATCGCAATGTTCTTCGAGGGGTTGGAAGAGGGCCTTACTCCAATGGCAGGGCAGAGAAATGGAGAGGAAGAGACGGGTCTGAGAGATCTGGGACTGGCCTGGACTTGGGATGCATGGGCCGATAGGCCCAGGAAAACTGACTGCTCAAAGCCCAGTGGCTTGAAGGAGGGGAGGAGGGAGGACCCCTGGATTCTATGCCAGGGGCTGCCTCTCCACAGGGGTGGGGGGGGGGCTTGAGGCAGTTCCTGTTTTCATGAAACAAAAGCCAAGAAAACATTCCCCTTGCAGAGGGGGATGGGAGTCTGACCGATCGGAGGCAGAGGTCTACACTGACCGGAGTCATTGGTTAGTTTCTCATCTCTACCTTTCCTGGGGTGCCTGGCACAAGCTAATGTGAGAGCCAATCAGGTCAGGGGAACCAAAATGGGAGAAATCATGCCATCCATATTGTAGTCAACAAGCTAAATGTCTTTCTCCACAATCCTTAAAGGCAGCTCCTGACATTCAACCTGTTCCGGGAAGATGCTCCACATGGATTGTTTGATGGGAAGCTGTTGATGGGACTTGAGCATCAGGGACATTGGAAAGATTGTCTCAGTTAGACTAGAACACAGATCCTTGACTGGCTCCTATCCTTGGGGAGACCCTCTGCTCCCACTTCCCTTCTATCTAGCACTTTTCCCTAACCTGGAGTTGATAACAGCAAAAGCACCCTATCCCCTCTTGTTCACCTCTTGGTTCAGGTGGGTCCCTGTCCATGGATCTGCCTTCCAGGAAGGACCCTGAAGTCAGGGCCATTGTATAGAGCCTGGCCAAGTGCCCCCACCCTTAGGAGACTACCAGAGGCTTTTCAAAGGTAATAGGGATGAGAAAAGTGATGGATCATCAATTGACCAAAGTAGATCAACTAAACTTTCTTAGGCTCTGTGCACTGGGCTAAGCTTTGGGGTAACCAGATCAAAGGCAGGGACACTGAAGAGCTTACGGTCTCTAGGGGGACACAGCATTAATTTATGGAAGTATTTATTATGGACGCACACCATTATGTGTGAGGTTGGGGAGGGGAAGCATTGAGCCTGGGTCATGAGATGGGCTTGAGGTGGAGATGCTCGTGATGAGGATGATGGGGATGGCAGTGGTGATTTGTGAGCAGGGGATGGCCATTGGGGACCGCTGATGGTCCTGGGGACCATTAGTGATCAGAGGGGATCACCGATGATCATGGAGACCACTGATGGTCGCTGATGACTGTTGGTGATCTTGGGTGACGACGGCCAGTGTGACCTACCTGAGCGTCATCAGGATGATGCTGGCTATGAGGAGGGAAGCCAGGGAGATGCTGTAACCTACTGTGTAGACAGCCTTTACTGTGGAGAAGTAGGCTTTCTGGAAGGGAAAGAGGGCCATCAGCCGGCAGGAGGGGGTCATTCAGACCAAAAAGGCCACACGTGAGCAACCCCAGTACATGAGCACTGAAACTGCCACATTAGAGACGAAGCTGGAATTATTCACACGACTCCCTACTTTTCTCCTTTTCAAAACCAGGTTCTGGGGACTGCATGCCTTTATTCCCCAGCTCCAGACAGGCCGGGGGAGGCTGCCCCACAGACCACTGGCTGTTGGAAAGGGTGGGGCACGGAGAGGGGCTAAGGTGGGGGATCAAACCTCAGAGCCACATGAGAGAAGTCCCTGCCTGTTCAGAGCTGAAAGTGTCTGAGCCAATAACGGATAGCAAGGACTTCTGGGGATAGTGGGTTGGGGTACCACCCCCACCCCGGACTGTCTGGGGGAACCCATCTTGTCCTTCATGGCTGCGCAGCTCTAACTCTCCCTAAAGCTCTCTTGGATGCTGACCTCACTATATCCTCCCTGTAGCCTTCTAGTACAGAGGTCAGTAACACTATCCCATTTTACAGCTCGGGAAGCTGAGGCCCTGAGGAGGTGCAGAGCCCTCCACCGATGAATGGGAGGCCAGCGTGCTATTACAAGGAGAAGCTGGATCCCATGTGAGGTCAATTTACTCCCATGGGTCTCAGTTTCCCCATATGGAAAGTAGGAACAATACCAGGTGCCCTCCCTGCTGTAGGGGGTGGGACAACAATGAAACAAAAATATTTCGAGGGTGGGATAGGGTGGGGCAGGCCTGCCTCCTGCCTCCTGGTCCAGTGCTGTACTCCCTGAACCCACCACATCCTCCCCATCCCCATTGCACCCCCTGGCCCACTCCCTCCCTCACTACTATTCCTCTCACTCCTTCTGGTGCCATTTGTGGGAGCAGAGAGAGGGTATGTGCCAGGCCACGAGGAACATGGCCCAGTACTACTCCTAGGCTGGCCACAATCGCTTCCCCTCCTCCCCGACCCCTCCCCCATCCTGGGCACAGCCACAGCCCACCTCCTCAGTCAGAGACTCCAGCTCCACCGGGCACGCCTCCATGTATGTCGGGGAAGGGTCTGACCAGCCCAGGCCAGTGCAGTCTCTCCTCACTGTCCCTAGAGGGGGCAGAGACAACAGAGGGAGCAGCTCCCTCTAGGAGCCCCCAAGGGTCTCATGGGGACCCCACAATCCGCCCAAGGATGGGAACATACAGGGGAGCCAGAACATGTCCTGGGGGAACAGCAGCCCCCCATCTCTGGGCTGCCCAGTGAGCTGCTGCCCCAGCCTCATCCTTTACCCAGTGTGGGAAGGTCTGGGCCAGAGGAACAAGGGGAGACCCGCCTCACCCAGTGCCAACCCCAATGGGAGGAGATCTGCCCCCCCCCGGACAAATGAGGTCAGAAAAGGAGAGAGGACAAGGAGACGGGCCTGCCCCAGAGCTCTGGGCCTCCTCCCCGTCCCCCAGGAGCAGCAGCTGCCCCCCCACACTGCCTGGCCACTCACCTGGCTTGGGGCTAAAGAGAGAGAAGAAGTCTGGGCAGGGCAGGGCAACCGAAGCTCCGGCCCCCATCGCTGGCCAGCAAAGCAGACCATCCCACTCCCTCTGGCAGCCTAGATGGGGGCAAAGCAGACAGCTTTGGCATGGGGGCATAAAGAGAGAAGAGAATAAGGGGAGCAGCCTGTGGGCAGAGAGGCCCCAATATTGGGAAGGAGCCACGTGCTCCTGGACTCAGGAGCACTCCGTCTCTGTCCCTCTCTCTCTGTCTCTGTCTCTGTCTCTGTCCCTGTCTGTGTCTCTATCTCTGTCTCTGTCTCTGTCTCTGTCTCTGTCTCTGTCTCTATCTCTGTCTCTGTCTCTGTCTCTGTCTCCCTCCCTCCCTCCCTCCTTCCCTCTCCCTCTCCCTCCCTCTCTTCCCCCCTCCTCTCTCTGTCTCTGTCTCTCTCTGTCTCTCTCTCTGTCTCTCTCCCTCTCTCTCTCTCCTGCATCTCTCTCTCTCTCTCTCTCTCTCTCTCTCTGTCTCCCTCCCTACCTCCCTCCTTCCCTCTCCCTCTCCCTCCCTCTCTTCCCTCCTCCTCTCTCTGTCTCTCTCTCTCTCTCTCTCCTGCATCTCTCTCTCTCTCTCTCTCTCTGTCTCTCTCTCTCCTGCATCTCTCTCTCTCTCTCTCTCTCTCTCTCTCTCTGTCTCCCTCCCTACCTCCCTCCTTCCCTCTCCCTCTCCCTCCCTCTCTTCCCTCCTCCTCTCTCTGTCTCTCTCCCTCTCTCTCTCTCCTGCATCTCTCTCTCTCTCTCTCTCTCTGTCTCTCTCTCTCCTGCATCTCTATCTCTCTCTCTCTCTCTCTCTCTCTCTCTCTCTCTCTCTCTCTCTCTCTCTCTCTCTCTCTCTCTCTGTCTCCCTCCCTACCTCCCTCCTTCCCTCTCCCTCTCCCTCCCTCTCTTCCCTCCTCCTCTCTCTGTCTCTGTCTCTATCTCTTCTTTGGTCAAGTTCGAAGGGCCCAGAAGAGCAGCCACAGGGCTAAAGTGGAAAAAAAGAGCAGGAGGGTTTGGGCTCATTAGAGGGAGGATTTCTTGAAAACAAACAAACAAACAAAACCAAACCCTTTCCTTCCTTCTTAGAATCAATACTGTGTATTGACTCCAAGTCAGAAGGCTGGGAGGGAATGGAGGTTATGTGACTTCCCCAGGACCACACAGCTCAGAAGTGCCTGAGGCCAGATTTGAACCCAGGACCTCCTGTCTCTAGGCCTAGTTCTGAATCCAATCAGCCACTGAGCTGCCCTCCAGGAGATATGATTTTAAAAAGAAAAGAGTCAAGCCATGTTTGTCCTTAGCAGGACAAGGCCTCTGGTTTCCAAGGGCCCCGCTGTAGACCAGGAGCCTAGCATCCCAAGCTCCTTTGTGGTCCAGTGGAGAGAAGAAGGAGCTCTAGATACCTGCAGTCCCATTGCGTAGCTCCTCTGCTGTTGGCAGGCATGCCAATTCATTCTTCTTCAGCTCTTGGAGAAGATTGCATTCTGGGTGCACAAGCCCCAACACCTGTGGGGAAGGATGCTCAGAACCCCATGCCCCATCCTGGAGAATGGGCCGTTTCTCCTGCTCTGCTGACTCACCCTCTCTGTCATGGCTGGCCTGGTGGATTGGTATTGTGGCAGAGCAGAGGGAGCAGCAGAAATGAAGGCTGGGCCTCTGCCCTTAGCCAGGTGGCTGTCTAGAGGAGAAGACATGGCAGGACTGGCGTGTGCCCAAGATGAAGACGCTGGCCCATGTGCCCCAAAGGGTGCTGAAAGGACAGCGCAGGAGCCAGCCAGTGAGAAGAGTCAGGAGATGCATCAGTGCATTGTTTGGAGGTGGAAAGGGGGCCAGGACCATGGAGGCTCCGGGGCAGCGTGGAATGATGGGCTCAGGAGATGGTGGGGACACGGGCATGTTCCTAAGCTCTCGGGAAGCAGCCAGAAGACGGGGAGCAATCGGAGGTAAGTTAGAGTGGGGATGACAGAAGGGGAGGTCTCCCAGAGAAAGGTGAATGGGGAAAAGGGTCGTTTGTGTTTGAAGAGGCCAGGAGAAGGGTCACCTCCTCCTGTGAGATGGGGCCAAAGGTGAAGGTAGGGGCAGAAGGCCTCTGGGTGCTGAGAAATGAAGACCAATGGAGAGAAGAGAACTCAAGAAGTCTTTTTTTCAGTGAAATAAAGGAAGAGATTCTCAGTTGACTCGAGAGGAAGAGAAGGGTGAAAGGGTTTAGAAAAGTAGTTGTCATGCGTGATTCAATTGGGGAAATGTAAATTGCCTTCCAGCAGTGAAGGCCCATTTGAGGAGGGCACCCATCCCTCTCACTCTCTTCACCTCAAAAACTCTGAATCATTTCCCACTCTCCCCTTCTCCTCCACTCTCTGACACAGAGATGACCCTTCTCTTGGCCAAGACCAATCCCTCTAGTTGTGTTCTTAATTACATCCCTACTGTCTTCTCCAAAAGATGGCCTCCTCGATCATCTCCCCATTTTCTTGAATCTTCACCCTCTCCACTGGTGGTTTCCCTACTGCCTTCAGACATGTCCAAGTCTCCTCTAGCCTTCAAATTCCTTCCCTGGAACACTACCTTCTCAAGCTATCATCTTGTATCTCTCCTCCTTCTCTAAACCAAAGGCATTGATAAAGCTTTCTCCACTCCCACCCAGCCTCCACTTCCTCTTTTCTCACTCCTCAACCCTTGCAAACTGGCTTCTGGCCTCATTACTCAATCAAAACGACTCTTTCCAAAGTTAACAATGACATCTTAACTGCCAAGTCCAATGGTCTTATCTTAGTTCTCACCCTTCTTGACCTCTCTGCAGCCTTCGATGCTGCTGGATCACTCTCTTCTGGATTTTCACAACTGGACTCTCACCTAGTCGATCTCCCACTATCTGACCTGTTGTTCTTAGTGTCCTTTGCTGGCTCATTGGTCATGTTCTATATAGCCCTGATTTGTGGGGGGATCCTAAAGCTGTGTCTTGGACCCTCTTTTCTTCTCCCCTACGCTCCATGATCTCATCGGCTCTCAGCGGTTTAACTAGCAGCTCTATTCAGATGATTCTTACTTCTATAGAGCTAGCCCCAGACTCTCCCCTCAGTTCCAGGCCCACACCACTAATTGCCCATTGGACATGTTGAACTTGAAATCCCTGAGACATCTCCAATTCAGCATCTCTAAAAGCAGACTCATCCTTTCCCCTAACCCTTTCCCTCTCTCGAATTTCCATATCCTTGCCCAAGGCATTCCCATCCCTCTAGTCTCTCAGGCTTATAATCTTAATATTATTTTGGGATTCTCATCCCACTCATCCAGTCAGTTGCCCAATCACAACAATCTGACCCCTCCTTTCCATTCATACAGCAACCACTTCAGTTCAGGTCTTCATTCCTTTTCCACTAGATCACTGCAAGAGTTTTCTAACTAGTCTGCCTGCCTCGAATCTCCTCCCACTCTGGGCTACCCTGAAAACCACCCCCAGAGTAATTTTCCCAAAGCACGGATCTGACCCTGTGCCTCCTCTACTCGAGGAACTCCAATGACTCCCCAAAGCCTAGAGGCTAACATACAAAAACTCCTCTGTTCAGCCTTATACAACCTGGCTCCAATGTATCTTTCTAGTCTCATTGGATGTTCCTCATCCTCACACACTCCAGAACACATCTCTTCCACAAGCACTCTTCTCTATGCATTTGCACTGGATGTTCCCACCCTTCTGGAGTGCACTCCCTTCTTAACTCCACTCTATATAGTCTTTCTCCCCTCCTTTATGCTGAACCTCAGACACCAAGGGGTACAGGATGGACATCATGGTCTCCTCATCTCCCACCCATTAGTGCCTTCCCTCTCAAATTGTCTTGTCTAGAACTACTATTACATCTGCATGGATTAACTTAATATGTGTCTTGTATGTTTTTATAGGTGCTTGTTTTTCCTCCACATCATCATAATGTAAGATCTTTGAAAGTAGGAATTGTTGATGCTGAGCCAATATGGCGGAGTAGAAGCACAGAAAGCTTGAATTGCTCTGAGAATCATCTCTAACTAACCTTGAAATAAATGCCTTAAAACGAATACTGGAGTGACAGAACCAACAAAGGGATGGAGTGAAGAAACTCTCCCACAGAAAACAACTTGGAAGGTAAGCTGAGAGTGTCCATTTCATGGAGTGAGAGGAGACCATAACCAACAGCAAAACCAAACCAAGGAGTATAAGCATAAGCTAATAGCAAACTGCCCACTCCCCCACGAAGTGCTCCATTAGATGTTACTCAACCTCACACACTGGGCACACTGGTTCTAAGCCCAAGCCAATTCTGAGACCCTAAGACTCTGCCTAAGTCAATAACAGAGCACCCCATGCCTATCCCTTGAAGTTCCAAACTCTAGCACAAACCCAAGGGAAGGCTCAGAGACCCTTTCTAAGCCTGTGGGGAGTCCCAAGGCTCTATCACATGGTAGTCTCTAGTGCACCTGGCTGATATAAGCCCAGAGTGAAGCCCAGAGCCCTTGCCCAGGCTTGAGGTGAGGCCCTGAGTCCAGCACAAGGTAACTCACAGTGCTCTGATCTCTGCAAGAGGTGGCTTTCAGAGTTCCCAAACCACTGGTCATCATATTCCCTTGGAAGAACTGAACTTGCAGAAATTCAGAATTAGAGCTGAGGGTAGCAGCAAAGGAAAACTAAAGTTTAAGCAAGTGCATTCTCTGTCCTGATATCAGAATCCACATTTAAGAGAAGAGTAAAAAAAAACTGGGAATATGAGCAAACAGCAAAAACAAACAAACAAAACTACCCAACCACAGAAAATTACCATAGAGACAAAGAAGAGCAAGGCACACTCTCAGAAAGAGATAGCAAGATCAAAACAGCCACAGGTAAAACTTAAAATAAAAATTGGAAATGGTCTCAGGCTCTGAAAAAGCTTGAAAAGGAATTTAAAATTCAAATGAAAGAGAAGGAAAATGAGGAAGAGAAATGAAAGAAATGAAAGAAGACAATAACAACTTAAAAACAGGATTGGCCAAATGGAAAAGTTAGTTCCAAAGCTCCTGGGACAAAATTATTCCTTAAAAATTAGAATTGGGCAAATAAAATTCATGAGACATCAATAAACAATAAAACAAAATAAAAAGAATGAAAAATAGTAGAAAATGTGAAATATCTCATTTAAAAACAACTGACCTGGAAAATAGATTGAAGAGAAGAAATCTAAGAAACATTGGACCACCTGAAAATCATGATAAAAAACCCACAGACACTACATTACAAGAAATTATTAAAGAAAACTGTTTTGATGGTCTTGAACAAAAGAGTAAAATGTAAATTGAAAGAATCCCTCTCCTCAAATAAATCCCCAAATGACAACTCCTAGGGATATTATAGGCAAATTCAAGAAATCTGAGTCAAAGGAGAAAATACTGCAAGCATACAGAAAGGAACAATTCAAATATCATGGATGCACAGTCAGAATTATACAGGACTTAACAGCTTCTACTAAAGGATCAGAAGCTTTGGACTATGATAGTACAGAAGACAAAGGAACTAGTTTTATAACCAAGAATCACCTGCTCAGCAAAACAGTGTATTCTTTTAGAGGAAAAGATGGTAATTTGATAAAATTGATTTCCAAGTATTTCTGATGAAAAGACCAGACCTAAACAGAAAATTTGATGTCCAAATATAGGACTCAAGAGAAGCATAAAAAGGTAAATAAGAAAGAAAAAATTTAAGTGATTCAATAAAGTGACATTGTTTATATTCCTACATGGAAAGATGATATTTGTAACTCTTAAAATTTTCATTAACAGAGCAGTTAGAAGGAGTATACATAGACAGAGGGTGTGGGAGTAAGATGTTTAGGATGACATGATATGCAAAAATAATCAAGGAGTGAAAAAGAGGATGACACTGAGAGAAATGGGAAGAGAGATAAAATGGAGTAACTTCTGCAACTTAAAGAGGCACAAAAAGGGGTCAGCTGGGTAGCTCAGTGGATTGAGAGCCAGGCCTAGAGATGAGAGGTCCTAGGTTCAAATCTTGCCTAAGACACTTCATAGCTGTGTGACCCTGGGTAAGTCACTTAACCCCCATTGCCTAGCCCTTACTACTCTTCTGTATTGGAACCAATACATAGTATTGATTCTAAGGTGGAAAGTAAGGTTTATTATTTTTAAGGGCACAAAAGAAACCTAGTACACTGGAGGGAAGGATGAGGGTGGTGGCAGGCAATGTTTAAACCTTACTCTCATCAGAATTGGCTCAGGGAGAGGATAACAACCATATTCATTGGAGTATAGAATTCTGTCTTAACCCTATCGAGAAGTAAAAGAGGAATAAGAAAGGTAGTGATTGGTAAAGGAGTAATATATGAGAGGGTGATTGGGAGGGTGATTTAAAGCAAAACATTTGTGAAGAGGGACAGAGTGAAAAGAGAAAGAGTAGAATAAAAAGGGGGAAATAAGATAGATGGAGCAGAATACACAGATGGTAATCATAACTGTGAATGTAAATGGGATGAACTCACAAAACAGAAGTGGAGAGCAGAATGGATTAAAAACCAGAATCTTGTAATATGTTGCTTTTAAGAAACTCATTAGGGGTAGAGAGACACACAGAGGGCAAAAATAGATGGAGCAGGATCTACTGTGCTTCAGCCAAAGTAAAAAAAGCAGGAGTAGAAATCGTGATCTCAGAGAAAGCTAAAGCAAAAATAAGTCTAATTAAATGAGATAAGGAAGGAAATTATATCTTGATAAAAGATACTATAGATAATAAAGTAATACCAATACTAAACATATACACCAAATGGTGTAGCCTTCAAATTTTTTTAAAAAGAAATTAAATGAGGAGGAAATAGTAAAACTATACCAGTGGGGAACTCTATCTTCCCCCTCTCAGAACTAGAAAAATCTGACCAAAAAGTAAACAAGGAGTAAAGGGAATGCAATTTTAGAAAAGTTAGAGGTAAAATATCTCTGAAGAAAATTAAATGAGAATTTAAAAGGGATATAACTTTTTTCAGCAGTATGTGAAATTGATCATTTCAAGGGCATAAAAATTTCACAGTCAAATTCAGCAAAGAAAAAATAATAATTGCATCCTTTTTAGATCATAATGCAATAAAAAATATAATCAATAAGGGTTCATGGAAAGACAAAAATTAATTGGAAACTAAATAATCTAATTTGAAAAAAGGAGTGGGTCAATGAACTAATTATAGACACAATCAGTAATTCCATTAAAGAAAATGTCAATGAGAAGACAAAATAGCAAAATTTATAGGCTGCAGCCAAAGCAGTTATTGGGGGGAAATTTATATCTTTGAATGCTTACATCAAAAAATAGAAGAAAAATGGAGCAATGAATTGGGCACATAACTAAAAAGACTCAGAAAAATAACAAATTAAAAATCTCCAATTAAAGATTAAATTAGAAATCCTAAAAACCAAAGGATAAATTAATAAAGTTGTAAGAGAACTATTGAACTAATAAATAAGACTATAAGTTGGTTTTATGGGGGGGGGGATAAAATAGAGCATTGGTTAATTTGATTTTAAAAAGGAAAGAAGAAAGCCAACTTACCAGTATTAAAAAGGAAAGGGGTGAACTCACCACCAACGAACAGGAAATTAATGCAATCATTAAGAGTTGTTTTGTCCAATTATATTACAACAAATCTGACAATATAGGTGGAATGGATGAATATTTACAAAAAATAGAAATGTCCACATTAACAAAAGAGGAAATAGAATTCTTAAATAATCCCATCTTAGAAAAAGAAATTGAACAAGCCATGAAAGAACTTCCTAAGAAAAAATTCTCAGGGCTAGATGGATTTACAAGTGAATTCTATCAAACATTTAAAGAACAAGTCATCTCTACATAAACTATTTGGCAAAATAAACAAAGGAGTCCTGCCAAATTCTACTTATAACAAATATAAGGTGCTGATACCTGAGCCAAAAAGAACAAAAACAGAGAGACAATTACAGACCAAATTTCCTTAATTAATATAGATGCAAAAACCTTAAATAAAATACTAGCCAAGGGAATATAGCAATCTACCAAAAGGATCAGTCATTTTGACCAGGTGGAATTTATACCAGGAAAGTATAAGACTGGAAGGTGTAAGCCTGGTTTAATATTAGGAAAATGATCAGCATAATTGACCATAACAATAACAAAACCAAAAGAAATCACATGATCATCTCAATAGATGCAGAAAAGCCTTCGACAAAATACAACAACCTTTCCTATTAAAAGCACTAAATAAGCAGAAGAATAAAAAGGTTTTTTCCTTAAAATGATAAGAACTACTTATCTAAAACCATCAGCAAGTGTTAACTGCAATGGGGATAAGTGAGAACCCTTCTTAATCAGATCGGGGTGAAGCAAGGATGCCCATTACCACCATTATTATTTTATATTGTACTAGAAATATTAGCTTTAATAACAAAAGAAAAAAATTGGAAAAGTTAAAGTAGGCAATGAGGAAAAAAAATTCACTCTTTTTTTAAACCATTACCTTCCTTCTTAGAATCAATACTGTGTATTGGTTCCAAGGCAGAAGAGTGGTAAGAGTTAGGCAACGGGGGTTAAGTGACTTGCCCAGGGTCACACAGCAGGGAAGTGTCTGAGACCAGATTTTAACCTAAGACCTCCCATATGTAGGCCTGGCTCTCAATCCACTGAGCCACCCAGCTGCCCCCCAGACCCTTACTCTTTGCAGATGATATGATGGTATACTTAGAGAATCCTACAGAATCAACTAAAAACTAGTTTAAATTATTAATAACTTTAGCAAAGTTGCAGGATATGTAAATCATCAATATTTCCATATGTTACCAGCAAATCCCAGCAGCAAAAATTAGAAAGACAAATTCTATTTGAAATAACTCTAGACAATATAAAATACTTGGGAACCTATTTGCCAAGAAAAATGCAGGAATTATATGGGCCCAAGTACAAATAAAGTCAGATCTCAATAATTGGAAAAATACTAATTGCTCATGGGTAGGCAGAGCTATTATAATAAAAATGACAAGTCTGCCTAAACTTACTAAATCAATGCCATTAAACTACCAAATAATTATTTTATAGAACTAGTAAAAATAATAACAAAGTTTATTTGGAAGAACAAAAGGTCAAGAATACCAAGGGGACTTCCAGGTAAACATGGCTGCAATTTAGACGCGAATTGCTTCCTCTCCCCAGCACCCAACAAAATAGAGTACCTCAAAAAGAACATAACAATCATCTTTAGAAGAACAGAGGGACTCTACAGTAGGGTGCAGCAATGAAGGTATGTGGGGTTTGAGCATTTCCACACTATAAAAAGGAGAAAAAGCTTGCACCCAAATGTGATCTGAACTACCCTCCCCCACCTCCCCTACGGAACCAGAGTCGGGACCAGTGCTCTCACCAGAGACAGCGAGTGAGCGAGGGAAATTTCAGTAGTGAGTGGGGGGGTCACACCGGGGTCCTTGGGATATAACTAGGACTGCCAGGGATCTACCCCTGAGAGTAACACAGGAAACCCCTGCACACTGGAGAGCACAGACCGCTGGTGCTATTGCAAACTGTGGATATGGCAGAGACTCCAGAGCCTGCCTGAGGTAAAAGCCCCGCTCCTTGCTGTAGTGAGTGGGGGACACACCAAGGTCCTTGGGAACTGACAAGGACTGCCAGGGACCTACCCCTCAGAGCGGTTTCACAGGAGACCCCTTCTCACAGGACAGCACAGACTGTGGGCACGCTAGCAAACTGTGGAGGCTGCAGAGACACCAGAACCTGCCTGAGGCAAAAGCCCTGCCATGTAACTCCACAGAAAACCTGTCCATCTCACTCAGATTCCCGACTAAAAAGGAAAGGGAAAACCACCAAAGGGATGGCTCATTGTGCCCAAGACCAACCCTCCAAGAAGAACAGGGAAAAATTGACTATTGAAAACTTTTATGGAGGGAAAACCCAGGCTACAGAGGAAAAAGAGGATGAAATTCATACAAAATCAAAACCTTCCCCCCAAAATGGAAATTGTCCACAAGCTCTGGAAGAACTCAAATTGGAGCTCATCCAAGAGATGGAAACCTTCTGGCAAGAAAAAATGGGAAAAAATTCAGAGAGAGGTCAACAGTATGATAGAAAAGAACTCCCAATTGTAGAAACATCTGGAAGCCTCAAAAATCAGGGAAGACCAAACTGAAAAGCAAAACCAGTCTTTAAAGACCAGAATTAAAGAACTGGAAGGCAATGACCTTGCAAAACAGCAAGAATTAATAAAGTAAAGTAAAAAAATTAACGAATTAGAAGAAAACATAAAATATCTCACTGTCAAGGTGACAGACCAGGAAAACAGAGGAAGGAGAGACAATTTGAGAATCATTGGTTTACCTGAAAAACCAGAGATAAACTAAAATCTCGAAGTCATACTACAAGAAATAACCTAAGAACACTGCCCTGCAGCTTTTGAAGAAGGGGGCAAAATAGAAATTGAGAGGGTTCACAGAACACCCTCTATACTAAATCCCCAAAAGACAAGCCCCAGGAATGTAGTCAACAAATTCAAGAGCTTCCAAGCTAAGGAGAAAATCTTACAAGAAGCCAAAAAGAGAAAATTCAAATACAAAGGAGCAGCAAACAAGATTACACAAGACCTGGCAGCAGCCACGCTAAAAGACCACAAGGCCTAGAACATGATATTCAGAAAGGCAAGAGAACTGGGTCTTCAACCAAGAATCACGTATCCATCAAAACTGATTACATACTTCCAGGGGAAAGTATGGGCATTCAACAAAATTGAAGTTTTCCAAGTATTTGCAAAGAAAGACCAGAACTCAGTGGAAAGTTTGATATCCAAACACAAAGAACAAGAGAAACATGAAAAGGTAAATATGAAAGAAAGGGAAAAGGAGAAAAATGTTTTTTTCTTTTATTCAAACTCTCTTCTATAAGGGATATAATTAGATCAAATTATATATATATATATATATATATATTAATATATGGGGGAAATGTTATGTGTAACTCTCAAAAATTGTATGCATTAATAGAGTAATCAGAAGAATCACTCAGAGGGAAAGATTGGGGCATTAAGATGATTTGGAGGTGATTTGCTCAAAAGTGAAAATCATAACTTTGAACATGAATGGGATGAACTCACCCATAAAACGTAGATGAATAGGAGAGTGGATTAGAATCCAGAATCCTACCATATGTTGTCTACAAGAAACACACATGAGGTGGGTCAGAATTAAAGGGTGGAGAAAGACCTATTGGGCCTCAACTGACAGAAAGAAGGCAGGAGTTGCAATCATGATATCTGACAATGCCAAAGCAAAAATAGACCTGATTAAAAGGGATAGGGAAGGTAAAAACATTCTGATAAAAGGCAGTATAGACAATGAGAAAATATCACTAATCAACATGTATGCACCAAATGGTATAGCACCCAAATTTCTAATGGAGAAACTAGGAGAATTGAAGGAGGAAATAGATAGTAAAACTATACAAGTGGGAGACCTGAACCTACCACTATCAAATGTAGATAAATCAAATTTAAAAATAAATAAGAAAGAGGTAAAAAGAGGTGAATGAAATTTTAGAAAAATTAGAATTAATAGATATATGGAGAAAAATAAATAGGGATAAAAAGGAATACACCTTCTTTTCAGCAGCACATGGCACAATCACAAAGATTGACCATATACTAGGTCATAAAAACATGGCATACAACTGCAGAAAAGCAGAAATAATAAATGCAAACTTTTCAGATCATAAGGCAATAAAAATAGTGATCAGTAAGGGTACATGGAGATTCAATTCAAAGATTAATTGGAAATTAAATAATATGATTCTCCAAAATTGACTAGTCAGAGAACAAATCATAGAAACAATTAATAATTTCATTGAGTAAAATGACAATGATGAGACATCCTTTCAAACCTTATGGGATGCAGCCAAAGCAGTACTCAGAGGAAAATTCATATCCCTGAGTGCATGTATTAACAAATTAGGGAGGGAAGAGATCAATGAATTGGACATGCAAATCAAAAAACTTGAAAGTGAACAAATTAAAACACCCCAGAAGAAAACCAAATTAGAAATCCTAAAAATTAAGGGAGAAATTAATAAAATCGAAAGTGATAGAACTATTGAACTAATAAATAAGACTAGAAGCTGGTACTTTGAAAAAAAACAAACAAAATAGACAAAGTACTGGTCAATCTAATTTTAAAAAGGAAAGTAGAAAAGCAAATTAAAGGTATCATAAATGAAAAGGGGGACCTTACCTCCAATGAAGAGGAAATCAAGGCAATCATTAAAAACTTCTTTGCCGAATTATATGGCAATAAATATGCCAATCTAGGTGATATGGACGAATATTTTCAAAAATATAAATTGCCTAGACTAACAGAAGAAGAAATAGAATTCTTAAATAATCCCATATCAGAAAAAGAAATCCAACAGGCCATCAAAGAACTCCCCAAGAAAAAATCCCCAAGGCCTGATGGATTCACAAGTGAATTCTATCAAACATTCAAAGAACAGCTAATCCCAATACTATACAAAATATTTGACATAATAAGCAAAGAGGGAGTTCTACCAAATTCCTTTTATGACACAAATATGGTACTGATTCCAAAGCCAGGCAGGTCAAAAACAGAGAAAGAAAATTACAGACCAATCTCCTTAATGGACATAGATGCAAAAATCTTAAATAGAATACTAGCAAAAAGACTCCAGCAAGTGATCAGGAGGGTCATTCACTATGACCAAGTAGGATTTATACCAGGAATGCAGGGCTGATTCAATATTAGGAAATCCATCCACATAATTGACCATATCAACAAACAAACAGACAAAAACCACATGATTGTTTCAATAGATGCAGAAAAAGCCTTTGATAAACTACAACACCCATTCCTATTAAAAACACTAGAAAGCATAGGAATAGAAGGGTCTTTCCTAAAAATAGTAGTGGTAGTCTCTCGGTGACCAAGAATAACAATTATCTTTGTGCGTTTTCATCTACGGTGTACCCTCATATGACTTTGAAGTCCAAAGAATGAGGCGCAGAATTTGTGGCACATGGGGCATGGGACGCCCTACATGGAAGGTAAAGCTGTGGCCTGGTGTCGAAGTTCACGTGCAGCGGCAAGACGTCGACGTCGTTCATCTTCAAAGGTGGTGGCGGCATGGTTAATGTGGATTAGCCAGCTGCTTCTGTCAGAGGCAGCAAGTTCTAGTTGCTTTGGTGTAATGCCAGCCCACTTCAAGTTTGACTTTAACTGATCCTTGAATCTTTTCTTTGGTCAGCCTTGTTTCCTGAGTCCAGCTGACAGTTCACCATAGAATACCTGTCTTGGTATTCGCTGTGGGTCCATGTGGATGACGTGTCCAGACCATCGTAGCTGGGTTTTGAGGACCATTACTTCTATGCTGGTGGAGTTGGCTCTGTTGAGGACTTCCTGATTGGTGATTCGGTCCTGCCATTGGATCCTCATGATTGACCGGAGGGAGCATTGGTGGAATTCTTCCACTGTTTCATGTGCTTCCGGTACAGTGTCCATGTCTCACAACCGTACAGGAGCGAGCTGAGGACCACTGCATTATACACTTTGAGCTTCATCGCAGTGCTTACACGACTGTGTTGGAGGACTTTGCAGCGCAGCTGCCCGAGTGCTTTTGGATCCTGGCATTGATCTCATGGTCTAGGGACCCGTTGTTGGCGATGGTGCTGCCCAGGTACTTGAAAGTGTTAATGTTAGAAAGCTGCGTGCCATCGATTTTAATGCACGACTGGTTAGTTGGCCTCCCTGGTGCAGGTTGGAACAGCACCTCTGTTTTGCTGAGGCTGATAGTCCGGCCAAACAGTTTTGTTGCAGTGGAGAACCTGTCCACAATGGTTTGAAGATGATTTTCTTGATGGGCCATGAGAGCACAGTCATCTGCAAAGAGAGCTTCCAGGATGAGTCTCTCTGTTGTCTTTGTTTTTGCAGTCAGGCGGCAAAGGTCGAATAGTGAGCCATCCAGTCGGTATTTTATGTAGATGCCCAGGTCTAGATCCATCACAGCATGTCATAATACTTGGGTGAAGAATAGGTTGAATAGCACCAGAGCAAGGACGCAGCCTTGTTTCACGCCATCGGAGATCTTGAAGTGGTTGGAAGTTGCTCCACCAGATAGGACTTCCGTTGTCATGTTGACATGAAAGAGCTGAATCAGTTTGATGAATTTTGCTGGGCAACCAAGCTTGCTGAGGATAACCCACAATGCGTCCCTGTTCACTGTGTCGAATGCTCAAGGCATTTTTCCTGCACTTGCCTCACAGGAGTCTGTTGAGTATAACACGGATGAGGATCTTTCCAGTACTGGAGAGTAGTGAGATGCCTCTGTAGTTGTCACAGGCTCTTCGTGAGCCTTTGTTCTTGTATAGGGCTACAATGGAGGCATCTCTGAGTTCTGAGGACATGTCTTCCTCTTCCCATATGCTGGTCAGCACTATGTGGAATGCCTGGAGCACCTTTCCATTTAAGGCCTTGTACACCTCGGTTGGGATCCTGTCTTTACCGGGCACCTTGCCTGCACTCATTTGTTTAATGGCTTTTTGGACTTCCTGTGTTGAAGGTGGGACGTCAAATTGTTCAATGGTGTGGTTTTGGGGGATCTGGTCAAGGGAGCTTTGGTCGACTGAAGAGGGTTGGTTGAGAAGCTGACTGAAGTGTTCTTTCCACCTGTTACTGATGCCTTTTTTATCTCTTATGAGAGTGTCACCATCAGAGGATAGCAAGGGAGTGGTGGTGGGTTTTAATGGCCCATAGACAGTCTTGAGGGCACTGAAAAATTGTAGTTTTTCGTATCAGCAAAACACTGGATTTCTTCTGCCTTTTTTCCCCACCATCGTTCTTGCATCTTCCTGATCTCATGCTGCACTGTGGCTTGGAGAGACTTGAATCTGTACTTTTTAGGAGCAGAGTTTGGGTTATTTTGCCATCCCATAAAGGCTTCGTTCTTTTTGCTCAATAGGTCTTCAATATCAGTGTTGTTCTCCTCTGTAAGATTTATAATAGTTGAAGGCCTTAAACTGTTGTAGATAAAAGAGTGGGAGCCATAAACTGTTATAATCATAAACTGTAGTGAGTTAAAATGGTGGAAGATATGAATTGTGATAGATATAAGAGAGGGTGAGTAATTTTGATGGCTGAAATATGTTTCATTACAGTGTCTTGGTTTTTAAATCAAATATAAGGTGGTCGCCAGGGAATATATTCCCAAATTATGAATATGCCCAAGTCAACTGGGTTTTATAGAGAATTTAATTAATAATACAATAAGTAATCAAAGAAAGAGAGAGAGAGAGAGAGAGAGAAAAGTATAAGTATGAAGGGCCTTAAGCCAACATGGCCTAGACCTGAGTCTTTTTTTTTTTAGTAGTATTTTTTTTTAATTTTAATATTATTTTATTTGGTCGTTTTCATACATTATTCACTGGAAACAAAGATCGTTTTCTTTTCCTCCCCTCCCCCCCCCCCCCCGCCTTTCCCTCTCCCATAGCCGACGCATGATTCCACTGGTTATCACATGTGTTCTTGACTCGAACCCATTTCCCTGTTGTTGGAGTTTGCATTATAGTGTTCATTTAGAGTCTCTCCTCAGTCTTATCTCCTCCAACCCTGTGGTCGAGCAGTTGCTTTTCAGCGGTGTTTTTACTCCCACAGTTTATCCTCTGCTTGTGGGTAGTATTTTTTTTTAGATCCCTGCAGATTGTTCAGGGAAATTGCATTGATACTTATGGAGAAGTCCATCACCTTCGATTGTACCACAATGTATCAGTCTCTGTGTATAATGTTTTCCTGGTTCTGCTCCTTTCGCTCTGCATCACTTCCTGGAGGTTGTTCCAGTTCACATGGAATTCCTCCACTTTATTATTCCTTTTAGCACAATAATATTCCATCACCAACATATACCACAATTTGTTTAGCCATTCCCCAATTGAGGGGCATCCCCTCATTTTCCAATTTTTGGCCACCACAAAGAGCGCAGCTATGAATATTTTTGTACAAGTCTTTTTGTCCATTATCTCTTTGGGGTACAAACCCAGCAGTGCTATGGCTGGATCAAAGGGCAGACAGTCTTTTATCGCCCTTTGGGCATAGTTCCAAATTGCCCTCCAGAATGGTTGGATCAATTCACAACTCCACCAGCAATGAATTAATGTCCCCACTTTGCCACATCCCCTCCAGCATTCATTACTTTGCATAGCTGTCATGTTAGCCAATCTGCTAGGTGTGAGATGATACCTCAGAGTTGTTTTGATTTGCATCTCTCTGATTATAAGAGATGTAGAGCACTTTTTCATGTGCTTATTAATAGTTTTGATTTCTTTGGCTGAGAATTGCCTGTTCATGTCCCTTGCCCATTTGTCAATTGGAGAATGGCTTGATTTTTTGTACAATTGATTTAGTTCTTTATAAATTTTAGTAATTAAACCCTTGTCAGAGGTTTTTATGAAGATTGTTTCCCAATTTGTTGCTACCCTTCTGATTTTGGTTACATTGGTTTTGTTTGTACAAAAACTTTTTAATTTGATGTAATCCAGATTATTTATTTTGCATTTTGTAATTCTTTCTAATTCTTGCTTGGTTTTGAAGTATTTCCCTTCCCAAAGGTCTGACATGTATACTATTCTGTGTTCGCCTAATTTTCTTATAGTTTCCTTCTTTATGTTCAAGTCATTCATCCATTTTGAATTTATCTTGGTGTAGGGTGTGAGGTGTTGATCTAAGCCTAATCTTTCCCACACTGTCCTCCATAGACCTGAGTCTTAAGAGAGAGAGAATCAGTCAGTTTTTCATCACTCACCACAAGATTTGTCTTAAGCAAGGGTGTCTGGGGAACAGAGTCTCCCCAGAGGGAGTTCCAGCCAGAGTCAGCCTCCCAAGGGACTTCTTCTCAAGAGATCTTCAAAGGGCCTCCTCCAAAAGGATCTATCTCCAAGGATTCAAGAAATCCCTTGCTCCAGAGATTCCTTTTCTTATATAGGGTTTTTTTCCTATGTCACCTCCCCTAAGTTCTTCCATCTACCAATCACCATAGATGTTTTCTAAAAGACAGCCCATCTGAATTCCAGATAAGTCGACTAATCCCCTCAGTAAGTCTGAACCAGAGAAAACACAGCTGAGTCGACTAATCCCATCAAGAGAAAACCTGCCCGACCTTTATAGGTACTTAGCATCCCATTGTATCAATTCTAAAAACAGGCATGGCTCAAAGAACTTCCTGCCTCATCATAAGCATGGGTCCAAGTACTTCCATTGTTTAGCAAGGAGTTTTCTCCCCTAAAGCAGTCTTAAGTATGGGTGGAGTAGAGGTCCTCCCATTTCTGATCCTGGCAAGTTCTCACATCAAAATGGGGAATGTTTTCCAGTAGGGAATTTGTTCCAATGGAGGATTCCCCAATGGAGAAATTTTTAACATTCACAAGTCTGAGAGATTTCAAGATTTACACCTCGAACCAGTCCTGGTGGTTGCGTTGTTTGGGGCCTAGGACTGCCTTTGATGTTTCCTTCACTGCGTCTCTGAACTGGTTCCATTTCTCGGTTGAGCTTCCAGTGAGTGGTCCCTTGGCAGACAGCTTGTCATCCAGGCAGTACTGGAATGTTTGCAAATAAGATGGATCTCTAAGATGACTCACGTTGTAAAATGCGCGAACTGTCTGGGCACATTTTGGATGGCAAGGCGCAATGTGCATTTGAAGAGTCACTCTAACCAATTGGTGGTCTGTCAGGCATTCAGCTCCTCTCATGGCTCTGGTGATCTTTACATCCTGGATGTCTCACCAGAGTACAATGATGTAGTCAATGATATGCCACTGTTTTGACTGTGGTTGCATCCACGTTGTTTTATATTTTTCTCCATTCTGAACACAGTGTTCATGATGGTGAGTTCGAACTCTGAGCATTTTCTGAGTAGCAGTAGGCTGTTGTTGTTCATTTTGCCCACGCCGTGTTTGCCAAGCACTCCTTTCCATCTTTCATGATCCTGGCCAACGCGGGCATTGAAGTCTCCCAGTAGTATCAGCTTGTCATTTGTGGGCACTGAGTGCAGGATGGCACTCAGGTCAGAGTAGAACTGCTCGATGGTCTCCTCTGTGCTGGTCAGTGTAACAGCATATGCGCTGATGATTGTGGCATACCGGTCTTTGCTGAGAGGTAAACGGATCTTCATGAGCCTCTCGCTGATGCCTCACCGTGAAGACCATAATAAACAGTATATATCTAAAACCATCAGCAAACATCATTTGTAATGGGGATATGTTAGAAGCCTTCCCAGTAAGATCAGGAGTGAAACAAGGATGTCCATTATCACCTTTATTATTCAACATTGTACTAGATACCCTAGCAGTAGCAATTAGAGAAGAAAAAGAAATTGAAGGTATTAAAAATTGGCAATGAGGAGACCAAGCTGTCATTCTTTGCAGATGATATGATGTTCTACTTAAAGAGTACTAGAGAATCAACTAAAAAGCTAGTGGAAATAATCAACAACTTTAGCAAAGTAGCAGGATACAAAATAAACCCACATAAGTCATCAGCATTTCTATATATCTCCAACACATCGCAGCAGCAAGAATTAAAAAGAGAAATTCCATTCAAAATAACCTTAAACAATATAAAATACTTAGGAATCTATCTGCCAGGACAAACACAGGAACTATATGATCACAACTACAAAACACTCCCCACACAACTAAAACTAGACTTGAGCAATTGGAAAAACATTAACTGCTCATGGGTAGGACAGGCTAATATAATAAAAAATGACCATGCTATCCAAACTTTCTATCTATTTAGTGCTATGCCCATTGAACTATCAAAAAAACTTTTTTACTGAATTAGAAAAAATCATAACAAAGTCCATTTGGAAGAATAAATGATCAAGGATATCCATGGAAATAATGAAAAAAATACAAAGGAAGGTGGCCTTGCAGTCCCAGATCTCAAACTATATTATAAAGCAGTGGTCATCAAAACAATTTGGTACTGGCTAAGAGACAGAAAAGAGGATCGGTGGAATAGACTTGGGGTAAGTGACCTCAGCAAGACAGTCTATGATAAGCCCAAAGATCCCAGCTTTGGGGACAAGAACTCACTATGTGACAAAAATACCGTTGAGAAAATCAGAAAACAGAATGACTTAGAAGTTGGTTATAGACCAATAATTTCTCACATGCTATTCCAAGACATGGTCAAAACAGGCACCTGAATTAGACATACAGGCTGAGACTATCCGTAAATTGGGGGAGTATAGAATATGCTGTCACATCCATGGAGAAGGGGAGAATTGAAGACCAAGCAAGAAATAGAGAATATTACAAGATGCAAAAGTAACACCTTTGATTGTATTAAATTTTAAAGCACTTGTTCAGACAAAACCAATGGAACCAATATAAGAAGGCAAACAACATACTAGGCAAAAACTTTTATAACAAATTTCTCTTACAGAGGTCTCATTTCTCAATACATAGAGAACTAAGTCAAATGTATAAGAATCCAAGTCATTCCCCAGTTGACAACAGGTCAAAGGATATGGATTAGCAGTTTTCAGATGGAGAAATCCAAACTATCAACAGTTCTGGGGAAAATGTTCCACGTCCATGTTCATTAGAGAAGTGCACATTAAGACATCTCTGAGCTACCACCAGATTGGCCAATAGGACAGCCAGTAAAGCAAAGAGACACATGTTAGAGGGAATGTGGCAAAATCAGGACATTCATAATGCCTTGTTGGTGGAATTGCAAACAGATCCAACCCAACTGGAGGGCAATTTGAAACTATGCCCAAAGGGTTTGAAAACTGCATATGGTTTGATTCTGGAATAGCAGTACCAGGTTAGCATTGCAAAAAGTCAGAAAAAAGGGAAACGACCTCCTTGTACAAGAATATTTACAGCAGCTCTTTTCGTGGTGGCAAAGAATTGGGAATGGAGGGGCTCTCCAGCCTTTGGGGGATGGCTGACAAGTTGTGGTAGACAATGGTGGTGGAGTGACTACTATTGTGCTATAAGGAACGACGAGCAGGGCAATTTCAGAAAGAGCCGGGAAGGTGCACATGAACTGATGCAAAGCGAAATAAGCAGAACCAGGAGATCATTATCCAGAGTGACAAATAACACTGTGGGTTGGTAAAGTGTGAAAGGCTTAGCTTCTCTCAGCAATAGTGATCCGGAGCAGTTCTGAAGGATCTAAGACAAAGAGTGCTCCACCTCTAGAGAAAGAACGGTGGAGTTGGGTGCAGAGCAGAGCAGACTATTTTCCACATTTGTTTATTTATGGTTTTCTTTTTGAGTTTGGATTTCAGAGGAGTAACCTCTTGCAACACTGACCAAATGGAAGTATCTTTTGCATGATATCTTATGTGTAACCCAGATCAAATTGCTTACTATCTCCAAGGGAGGAGAGGGAAGAGGCAGGGAGACCATTTGGATCTGAAATTTCATCTTTTGCCGAGCGTCCCCTTCCTGACTCCACTGACTGGCTCCCACAAACTGACAGCAGCTATCCTTGCTCACTCAAGCCTTGGAGCTGTTCTGAGTCCTCCAGTTTTTCCTGGGAGCCCAGGTCCTAATCTTGACTCTTTGGTTCCAGACTTACATGAGAAGAAGTCAGACTTGGAAAGAGAAAGATCTGAGAAGAGGGAGCCATCCTGGAGCTGTCCAAGTGCTGACATGGCTCAGCCCAAGAAGGCTCCCTGGAGAAGAAAGCATCTGCCCATGGCACTTATTTAAACTGTTCAGCCTCTCCTCTCCTCTTCCCTTCTGTAAAGCATGTTTGATGCCTGATGCTGGTGGGTCTTGGCATTAGTCACAAGCCAGGCCCGGCCATTCATGCTTTGGCAGAGAAGGCGAGAGCCCCCTTCGTGTGCCCGCTTAGCTCTGTGCTCAGAGAAGGAACAAAATAAGGTGATTTCGGCCCACAGAACAGGTGATCTGTCTGTCCCCACCGTCCTCACCTCAGCTGCCACCCAGCCTGCTGGTTCCATCTCCAAAGCATGAATAGTGAAAATCATCTGATCTGGGCCCCGGGTCGCCCAGAGGGCAGCCTATCACTGAGCGCCACCCAGATGGACACTGCTGAAGACTGTGGCACACAGTTGCTGGGGAACAGAACAGAGTTGGGGGGGGCTGGACTGGCATATGGAGCCTCCTCGGGGCACTAAAGGAAGTGGCTTCTGGATGGCCATGAAGTTCCCTGACTTTCCAACAAGCATTCTGCTCCAACAGGGCTGCTTTCCTTGGCCAGCTGGAGCTATTCACGCCGCCGCCCCTATCCACGATTGTTCCTGGCATGCATCCCTGGAATGCCATCCTCATTCCTCCCTTATTATCTAACCCCTACCCGCGATTCAGGTCTACTTCCCCAGGAAGTCTTCCTTGATTACGCCAACTCCATCCTCCCCACATTCCACTGCAAGGTCACGGCTTGTGAGCCAGAAAGCACCTTTGGGGCCATTGAGTCCAACCCTTCACTGCACAGGTGAGGAGAGCAAGGCCGGGCGGCCCTGACTGCCACCTCTTAGGGGTTCCGCCTGGTAAGCTGATAGTATTGTTTGGACTGTTTTCCACATGGGAGTCTCGGCTCTCCAGGCATCTTGGGAGCCCTGCAGCCCCGGGCAGGGCCTGCTTCCTGCCCTTGCCCCCTCCTCTGTGCGCTTGGCATAGGGTAAGACCCAGGGAAGGGAGCAGCGACCCCCTGCATAAGCTCCCTTGTCCCAGAGAATCCCATCCGCAGGCTGAAGAGAAGCTTCAGCTCCTCCGAGCCCAGCCTTCGAGTCTGGGAAAGGGTGAAATGCCCGAGGACAGAGAGGCGCTCCTGGGAGCGCTCTTGGCTAGCAGAGGGAGCAGGCCCTTCCGCTGCCCAGGCCGGACCCAAATCCAGGCCAAAGGACTTTTATACGTCCGGGAAGGCCCAGCAATGAAAAGGAAAGCAAGGCAGGCTCTGCCAGTTCAGAGGAGCAGGGGTGGCTTCCTGAAATCAGAAAGCAGAGGTGGCCCAGCCCAGCCCAGCAAGGAGCGCAGGAACAAGATCCATCTGCCTGGGCCCTGCCTGCCTCCCGCCTGCGCTTCTAGTCAGCCTTCCCCGGGGCCTTGGCGGAGGGTCCCTAAGGAGCAAGCCCAGGGGCTCTGGCTCCCCCTCCACACAAGCGGGGCTCCAGCCATGACCAGGTTTCCTCCCAACTCCACACCCGAATAGTCTTCTCACAGGACAGAAGTGGGGCGAGCCCCTGAGCTAGCATCCCAAGATGGAGTCGAGCCCCCAAATGGGCCACTTGCTGCCCTGGCCTCCCTCCTCCTTTCCACCCCCTCCCCTAGAGCCGTCGTCTGGTGCGCTAGCTGGACCAAGTCGCCAGCAGCCTCTTGGGGATCGCGCCCGGCACCCTAATACAAAGGGCAACTCTTCCCTCCTGCCTGGAGGACGGCGTGGCCCCAGCTCTTTCAGGCGTTGTCCAAAAACGGGGAGACACAAAGTCCAGGGAGGTCCCGTCAGCCAGCCTGGGAAGCTTGGAGTCCGTCCAGCTTGCTCTTGGGTCGCCACCGTCTCCTGATTGGCCCCCTGTGTCTGGGCCCTCACGTCCTGATGAGTCGGCCATCACCAGGGGGCTCCTGTCCTGCCCCTGCCCCAGCCCCCACCCGCACCCCTGGAGCGGGATCTTCCCTCCCCGTGTCCCCCAACCAAACCCCGGGGGTTCTCGGCTTCTGCAAACCCCAACAATTCTCTCTTTCTCTAACAGAGTTAAGGGGCCCACCTGGAGGCTTGGGTTCCCTCTGATAAATGGCTGGCCAGAATCCAAAGCCATCTGACCTCCCCTGGAGGCTGACACCCAGGCCCTGTTTATCCATTAATAATCAACTCTTTGGGATTAGGTACAGTCATTTACCTGCTATAAATAGAGTCGGGGTGTGAGTCCCCTGCCCAGCTGGCACACCCTCAGATGGGGGTCATTGGGCTCCTGGACCCCACCCCAACCCAAGGCGTAACGGCAGAGTGATTGGCACCCAAGGGGAGAGAGGGACTTCTTCCTCGCCTGGCTTTCTCCTCCTTTTCTCGAGCCTGGAGCCCAGCCAGTCGGTGCCAGGCATGCCCGGAGCTAAGATGCCATCAAGGCAGGCTACTTACCCTGGCCACAAGCCTGAGGAAGCAGAGAATCCAGAAGCCGCAGGGTTTGACAGGCATGGTCCTCAGCAGGGAAAGTGGGGCAGCCACCTCCGGCCAGCAGCTTCTGGCTCCTGAGGAGCATCTGGTCCTCCTGCACTCGCTGGGGCCCCCAGGAAGGCATCTGCATAGGCATAGCATGCTGATCAGCCCTGACTATTCAACAGCGTTGGGGGACCAGCTCGGTCTTCTCTAGGCCATCTCCTGCCCCCTCTGCACTCGGGCAGACCCACCCCCAGGCCCAGGCCAAGTCCAGCCACTGTCCAACACGTGTTGCAATGGCTTGGAGGTGGGCATGAATAGACGGACCTTTTCTCTAATTTCAGGCTGCCACAAAGCAGCAAACCAGGCAGCCAAGGGGTGGAGGCTGTGAGGAGGGAGAAGAGAGAGGAGGCAGCAGAGCCTGGATGTGCATCAAGAGAAGCTAAGGGGGTGGATCAGTGGATTAGATCAGGGCTAAATGGCCTCAGTAAGCCAGTGTGCCCTGAACCCAGAGAGCCCAGCTTTGGGGAGAAGAACTCACTATTTGACAAAAACTGCTGGAAAAGTTGGAGAACAGTGTGGGAGAGATTAGGCTTGGATCAACCTCTCCCACCCTACACCAAGATAAATTCAGAATGGGTGAATGACTTAAATGGAAAGAGGGAAATCATAAATAAATTAGGAGAACATAGAGTAATCAGATCTGTGGGAAAGGAAGGAATTGAAGACCAAGCAAGAGACAGAGCATATTATAAGGTGTAAAATGAATAATTTTGATTACATTAAAGTTAAAAGATTTTGTACAAAAAAAAACAATGCAACCAAAATTAGAAGGGGAGCAACAAAATAGGGGAAAACTTATAAACAAATTTCTCTGAAAAAGACCTCATTCCTCAAATATATAAGGAATTCAGTCAAATGTACAAGAAATCAAGCCATTCCCCAATTGACAAGTGGTCAAAGGATATGAATAGGCAGTTTTCACATGAAGAAATCAAAACTATCAAAAATCACATGCAAAAGGTGTTCTAAATCCCTCCTGATTAGAGAGATGCAAATCAAATAAACTCTGAGGTATCACCTCACACTTAGCAGACTGGCCAATATGACAGTAAAGGAAAATAACGAATGTTGGAGGAGATGGAGCAAAATTGGGACATTAATACATCACTGGTGGAGTTGTGAATGGATCCAACCATTCTGGAAGGCAATTTTGAACTATTCCCAAAGGGATTTAAAAGACTGCCTGGTCTTTGACCCACCAATATCACTACTAGGTTTGTACCCCAAAGAGATTATAGAGGAAAAGACTTGTGCAAGAATATTCATAGCTGCACTCTTTGTGGTGGCAAAAAATTGGAAAATGAGGGGCTGCCCTTCCATTGGGGAATGGCTGAACTAATTGTGGCATCTGATGGTGATGGAATACTATTGTGCTCAATGGAATGATGAACTGGAGGGACTCCATGTGAACTGGGATGACCTCCAGGAAGTGATGCAGAGTGAGAGGAGCAGAACAGGAGAACATTTACACAGAAATGGATACATTGTAGCACAATCTAATGTAATGGACTTCTCTACTAGCAGCAGTGCAATGACCCAGGACAATCCTGAGGGACTTATGAGAAAGAAAGTATCCACATCCAGAGGAAGAACTGTGGGAGTGGAAACGCAGAAGAAAAACATAGGATGGATCATGTGGTTTGGTAGGGATAGGATTGGGGGTTTGGGTTTTTAAAGATCACTTTATTACAAAAATGAATAATATGGAAAGAGGTGTTGAGTGATAATAATGTATAACCCAGTGGAATTGCCCATCAGCTCCGGGAGGTGGGAGAGAAGAGAGGAAGGAGAGAACGTGAATCATGTAACCATGAAAAATATTCTAAATAAATTAATAAATACATTCTTTAAAAAGGGACGCTGAGGGGCCAACTCTACAAAGAGGAAGGCAAACAGGGACACATGGCAGGCCTTCTGCCCAAGTTAAACAGCAAATGTACAGCTCCAAAAGCTCTGGTTGAAGCCTCGTGCTCAGGGGGTCGATCAAGTGAAAGGTCTCTTGGGATTTTAGAGGCCCTCAAGGCCACCACCTTCAGTTCCTCCCTGGTCCGGTGGAGGCTCCGACAACCCTCCACATCACTCACTCTCACCCTTGGTGCCATCTTTGATCCTTCTTGCTCTCGAAACCAGTTACCAAGTCCTGCTGGTTCTGCTGTGGTGGCATGGCACGGCTCCTCCATAGCCCATTTCTCCCTTCCTAGCTTAAGCTCCTGTCATCAGTCTGTCAGCAGGGCAATGGTACTGGCCTCTGACTTGGTGTCTTCTCCCATTCCAGCCTATCTTGCACTCGGGCTGGGGAGGTGCTTGCTAAGGAAGGGGGACAGAAAGAGTCCCAGGGCAGGGCAGGTGTCATCCCAGGCTTCTAGAAACGTGATCCCTACGCCCTGGGCGGGCTGTAGGCCGAGCTCTCTGCATGTGTCCCAAGGACCATCCGTGGTCACAATGGAAAGCGGTGCATGGTAAGAAGGAATTGGCTGCAATCTTGTAGCTTCTGGTGTGAGTGTGGACCAGCCACCTCCCTCCTCTGAGGCCCAGTTTTCCTTATCTGTTAAATGGGAGCAATCAGAGCCCTATTGCCTACTTTGGGGGACTGTGGGGAGGAAAGCCCAGAATTATTGAATATGAAGAGGGATGGCAGAGCCCCCAAGAGAAGGTACAATCCCTGAGGGCATCCGGAGGCCAAAATGCTCCCTGAACTGCATGTGAGTCAATGGGGAGACGTGCTCCCGGTCTGGTCTGCTTTCAGGGACACCAGGGGCCGCTGTTCCTTTCGGCCCCCCAGTCAGAGCATATCCATGGGCCTGTCTTTGGTTCGAAGCTCCAGAACTGAGGAAGGGCCTTAATCATCCGGAGGAGCTGGCGACCGGGAGGCCCTTGTCCTGGAAGATGGGTGAGGCGGCTGGAGAAGAGCCCACTGGGGAGATACGAGAGCCATTGTCAAGAGATCTTGGGAGAAGAGGGGTCTGAGCTGCCGGGCCTGGCCCCGAGGACCCAGGAGCAGAGGCCGGGCAGAGGTTGGGGAGGGGTGGCAGGGAGAGCTAAAAGCGGGGAGTCAAGCCTTGAAGGTGGGGAAACAGCACGACCCCAGGGAGCGAGGGGTGACTGAGTGGGAGGGCTGCCTCCTGAGGTGGGGGCTCGCACCCCTACGCTCTCTTGGGCCAGACCAGAGGCTGCCGAGCTTCCTCCTGGTCCCGGGCTGCTCTGAGCCTGGGTTCCGGCTTTCCTCCTAGCCTGAGAATGCCGTCAGAGCAGAGGCCGAGCCTTAGGCACGAGCCTTGGTGGAGGGTCCAAGCTCAGTAAATGCTTGGGGAATAAACCCTTTCTTGGGAACCTGCCAGGCTTGAAAGACGCCACAGCATCAGGGGTGGGGAGTGGCCAGGCTGTCTGGGGCCTGATGGGGAGGGGGGAGCAACAGGCCCCCCGGGCTGCCCAGGCCGTGTTCCTCTTGCCAGTCCCTGCCTCCTTGCTCAGATTGGACTCGATTCCACTGACTCGGTTCATTTCCACAAGCAGTTAATTCCCCCTCAAATGGCAGAGACACAGCAGAGGGGCCTCGGCCGGACCACGGCCCCTCCTCCAGGGAGAGAGCGCTCCGTCCCCCAGATGCTGTCTCCTTCCGGCATCCCTGGCCAGTGGCACGTCCCTCCTCCATGTGGAGGGCAGTGCCGCCACGCCGTCCCTCTCTGGCCTTCCCCCTCGTGCTTCTCTGCCCAGAGGCAGGAAAGGAGGCTGCTGGTGGCCAAAGCACCTCCCCGGGGCCCTCCGGCCACAGGCCCGGGCTCCCAGCAGCTTCCCATCCCTTTGCCTCGGGATGACCTTCCAGGGAAGCCCAGGCCTTTGCCTGGGGTCTCCCCGTTAGATCAGGAGTCCCCCGAGGGCAGAGATGCCCTCAGCGTGGAGCCCGGTGCCGGGCACAGCGTGGCACTAACTTGGCTCCAAAGGCCCAGCTCATTGCACCGGGGTGAGGGGGCTGCTGCAGTGCCAGGCGTGGGCCCCCAGAGCTGGCACTGAGCCGGGGCACGGCAAGGTGCGTCCTCAAAGACGTTTCAGGCTGAGTGAATTCGGCCCCTGGAATTCAGGGAACGTCTTCTCTCCTCCCCAGCTGGCAGGACGAGACAATCATTAGCCCTGCAGGCTTCTGGGGATCCGGGCTGCCTGCGGGCCTGATGATCCTCCAGAGCCTCACCCTGGGGCCCAGCCTTCCCTGGGATGCGGGCACCGGGCCCACCCAGGCCCCCAAGGTGCCACCAGCACCCACTGCCAGCTCCAGCTCAGCCCAGGCCCCCCACGGCTTGGCCCTGCCACCCGGGGACTGGCAAGCACGCTGAGGCCCTCTGGGCCCAGGAGAGAGGAAGCAGTGGGTGTGGGTGGGTGCGGGGGTGGGCAGTGCGTACTAGGGATCACGCCTTCCTCCTTAAACTTTAAACTGAGCCTAGACTTTGCCCTCCCAGCCAGGAGCGAGGGCCTGGCACAGAGGACAAGCAGGGGCTCTCCCGTGCCCAGGGATGTGGGCACCTCAGGGCCTTCTAGTCCCCCCTCCTACCCGGCCTGGCATATGCATCTTCCCACCCAAAGGGGGGCAGAATAGAGGGGCGTCAGACCTATGCCCCCCCCGGCTTACTGCGCCCCCACCCCATGGTTGCAGGGCCTGAAATATTTGCATCTCAACGTTCTCTTGCCTGGGTCCAGCTAGTGTGCCTAGAGAGCTACGAGGCTCTTTCCGCTGAGGTTCTACAAGTAAGTCCCATTTCACAGATGAGGGAACGGAGGCTAGAAGGGGCTGAGTAACTTGGCCAGGATTGCAGAGAAGATACCCTTCTGAGCCAAGACTTGAACTCTGATCTCTCCTGATGAGAGGCAGTTAAGCCTGGTGGATGGACCTTCCTGAGGCAGCAGAATACCAAGCAGAATAGCTCTAACTTCTCTCCACCCCAAGAACTCTTCAACTACTTGACACAGGCCTGGAGTCAGGAAGACCTGAGTTCCAATTTGGCCTTGGACTCTACCTACCTGTGTGACCCCGCATAAGTCACATAACTCTGCGGGCCTCAGCTTCCCCAACTGTAAAATGGGGATAAAGACGGTGCCTACTTCTCAGGCATGAATCTCAAATGAGATAATAAGCATCTAGCCCAGTGCCTGGCACACAGTAAGTGACACATAAATGCTTATTTCTCTTGCCCCTCTGATTTCTAGGCCCTTGGATCTTTTTACTGCACCTCGCTCCCCTAGAATCTGGGTCAGTTCCAGCCCGGAGAGTTCTGGGAAGTTTGGGGTCCTCCAGGCCTGAAGATCAAGGCAGAGCCTACCGATGGAGCAGGAGCCGCTGCTGAGACCAGGGAGGGAGGGGAAGGGGGGGCAATCCTGGATGTTTGGTCACATTCCCCGGGTAGACTTTGGCCCTCCGTGGCCCTGTGACTCGGGAGCCGTGGTCTGTGTCAGAAGCGGCCAGTGGCCTGTGGCCTCGGTGACAGCATCCCTAGGACTGGCACAGAATCCATGAGGAAGGAGGACGACCACACTCATCTTTTTAGCCCCCTCCAGGATCCCCAGGCCTTGTCCCCACCCTGCTCTCCGTCTGACACTTCTCCCCACTAGGGACCAGTTCTCCATGCTCTCCCCATCTGATGTGCCCAGCTCAGGGGCTGATGGGAGAGACCCCCCTCTGGTGCCCCAGTCTTCTTCCTCCTCTTCCCTCCTCTCCCAGGGAATTTGGATGTTTCGAGGGGGGCCTCCTCATACCTGGGTAATTCCAACCAGGGAGCCTGGCTTTGGGATGGAGTGGGTGCTCCACTAGCACCCATCAAAGCTGCCTCATCTTAGGGGGCAGGCAGAGGCCTGAGAGGGGAGAGCTCTTCATTTCTTCTCTCCACCATAGATGTGCCTTCAGTGAGTGAGTATCAGGCTTTGGGACCCACCCAGAAACGACATCCAACATGTATTGGCTCCCACAAACACACCTAGTGAGGTCAAGGCAATCGGAGGATGAGGGAGGGGGATCAGGGTGGCTGTGGAAGGAGCGGAGCTTTGGAGGGACCAAGGGACCCTGAGAGGAAGGGGCAGAGGACAGAGCATTCCAGGCTTGGGCCATGGCCAGCAGAGCTCAAGGGCTGTGGGCATGCGCAGAACAGAAGGCGGACCACTTTACAGGAACCACAGGCCACGGGAAAGGGAGTGCTGGGTAACAAAGCTTGATTTGTCGCAGAGAGCACCAAGCTCTTTCCAGAATCTTGAGGGGGTTCTCCAGGGCAAATGTGGCCAGGAGGGAGACTCCTGCTATGGCCCCGATGTGGACCTCCTAGGCAGGTCGCATGTAGCAGTGCTTCCGAAATGAGACGCGGTGAATCCTTGGACCCCCTGCCCTGTGTGTCTTCATTTCCAGTGGTGCAGTCTTTGGGCGTACCCTCAGCCTCTTGGTAGAACGCTGAGAAAGGGCCTGAAGGGGAGGCTGCACCTCCCTCAACAAAGTCAACAGTGAACTCCTAGATTTCCTCCATAAAATAGGGATGGGGAACAAATTTGCTGCTGCCCATTGGCAGCGAGTGAGTGGTAGGTGCTGTTCGCGGCTTCGGTAGACCTGGCTAGGCTTTCTCCAGCTCTCTTAGGGATAAGGTAAGGAATAGAGCTCAGGGGCCCCTGTTACTTTTCTTGCTCCTTCTCCTGGGGCAGGAGCAGAGGGTGGGGATACTCCCATCACACACCTGGTCCTTACTCTGGGTCAGGTCCAATGGACAGCAGCCAGGAGTGTTCTAATTCTGCCATCCCATGATGGCTGCTCGTCTCCAAAAGGGGTGGAGCTCTTTTAAAGGGAGCATTTAGACGATTTTATAAGCAACAACTCAGACACACCTGATCAGGGTCAAGATTATTCTCCCATTGCCATGCCCTTGCCTTGAGCTTTCTCCTAAGGATCTTTTACTGGGTTGGCGGTTAGACAGTGCCTCGACTGTCCCAGGCAGGCTGCTGAGGGCCAGGAAATCCCAAGGTTCTGTTCCTGGGATGGAGGAGCCATTTTGGAAGGACTTCGTAGTTCTTGGTCAGAGCCACTAGACTCTGCCTTTTGAGGAAGGATCCTCCATTTTCCTGATCAGCCAGAATGGGCACAATGGAAAGCTGTCCAACAGTGCACCCACGTCTGGCCAAGGAAGGCTCCGGAGAGATAGCAGGACTTCTGGGATGCTGAATCTGGCCAAGGCCTGGTCCGTGGAAATGGAAAATCAGTGAGATGGAGGAAAATGGAATGGGGCAATGAATAGCCGTGGCCAATGGAGACGTGACCCTCAAGCACATTGCAGGCTGAAGCCATCCACAGCTTGAGAGGCAGTTAGAGAGGAGGGAGAGTAGGGCTGGAGGCCTGGCTCCATAGAGCAGATCGTGGGACCCTTGGGAGCTGTTGAGGAGGAAGAGAGGAGGCCCAGGACAGAGCTTTGGGGGACATCCTGCTTGGCTCCAAGTCTACAAGATAGCTTTGCCTCCTCTGAAAAGCTTTCCTTGGGCAGGGACAAGGGAGGCTGGCCTCTCCCTCTGCCATAGACATGGCGGGCAGGGAAAGCTGAGGCTGGGAGGTGGGGGGTCGTGGCCAAGAAAGGTGACTCAGAGGCTGCCTGGAGCCAAGACCTCCCCCACGCTGGGAAGAGACAGGAGTTCATGGAAAGGGCATTGGGGCTGAGATCAGGACCCAGCAAGGTCGGGGCCAGCCTCTGTATGGCCATGCGCTGGCCGCCTGGCTCTCCTGGGCCTCAGTTTTCTCATCTCTATATAGGAATCACAACCTTTGAACCCCCTGCCTGGAGGTGGGGCTGGTGCTGGGGAGAGCTGAGTTCAAGCAGTAGATCAGCTGCTGGACCAGCCGTATCTGCTGTTACAGGCCATCCTGCCTGCCTTGGGGTCCAGCTGTCTGAAGGCCCCAGCTGCCTGCTCTGGTCATCAGAGTAGGGGGGCAACCACAGGTCTGCTCCTCACCCCAACATGTGGGCTGTACTCAGCCCTGGCTCAGGGTCAAAGGCCTTGACTTGGAACTTTGATTTAGCCTCTGACTGTGGCCCTGGGTAAGTCCCCCCTTCCCCCCCACCTATGTTCTCCCCATAAAAGAAGAAGGTAGACCTGCTGGTCTCCTGGTGCCTCCAGTTCGAAATCTGCTCCACCAAGATGTGGGCAGAGCCTAAAGAACCCTGAGAACTCCCCCCGCCCGCCCTTAGTCCTGTGCCCTCTCCCATTCCCACACAGTGATAAAGAAGGAAACACCTGGGACCCCAAGACCCTCAGGATGGTGGGACCAGCAGACCCTGGAGGTCCTGCCCAGCCCTGAGGCTCTACCAGGCCAGAGGAACCAGTGACCTGTCCCAGCACCACCCCCTTAATCTTATCCTGTGAATTTGTCAGGGAGGGAACTTCCTTTGTGGAAACTGCCTTCACCCAAAGAGAGCTGCCTGGGCCACTGAGGACACTAGAGAACTTTCCCCAGTCTCTCAGCGGTACCCAAAGCTGACCCTCTCTGCTAAGCCGGGCTCTCCTTTGTCTTCAGGATTTCTTGTATTATTTTCCATGGAGGGATGATGCCACGGTGAGGTTAAAGGTCAAGGGCTTTCTTTCTGACCTCGGAGGGCTGGGGAGGAGGAGATGTCTTCTCTTCAACTCTCCCCTTGCTGGGGAGGATCATGGGGGTAGAAAGGATTTAGTCAACCTCCACCAAGGTCATGGAATTGTCTTTCTTCCTCCCTCCCTCCCTTCCTTCCTTCCCTTTTCAGAACCCACAGATGGATCTTATAGCACAGGATCCTAGTGGAGATTAGGTGGGTGTTACAAGGAATTTCCTAGATCCAAATCAGATAGTTATCTGGAATGATAGACTTTTAAAAAAAATAATGAATTAACTAGTTTAGAATGTTTTTCCATGGTTACAAGATTCCTGTCCTTTCCCTCCCCTCCACCCTCTCCCCTCCTGTAGCCGATGAGCAATTCCACTGGGACTTACATGTATCAGTGTTCAAAACCTATTTCCATGCTATTCATATTTGCAATAGAGTGATTGTTCAAAGTCATAATCCCCAGTCCTTTTCCCATTGAAGCACGTGATTGATCCTATGTTTTTCTTCTGCATTTCTGCTTCCACAGTTCTTTCTCAGGATGTGGACACATTCTTTCTCCTAAATTCCTCAGGACTGTCCTGGATCATTGCATTACTACTAGTAGCAAAGTCAGTTACATTCGACTGTGCTATAATGTATCAGCCTCTGTGTACAATGTTCTCCTGGTTCTGCTCCTGTCACTCTGCATCAGTTCCTGGAAGTCGTTCCAGTTCACATGGAATCTCCCCAGTTCATCATTCCTTTGAGCACAATAGTATTCCATCACCAACATATACCACAGTTTGTTCAGCCATTCCCCAATTGAGGGACACCCCCTCGTTTTCCAGTTTTTTTTTCCACCACAAAGAATGTGGCTATAAATGTTCTTGTACAAGTCTTTTTTCCTTATGACCTCTTTGGGGTACAAACCTAGCAGTGCTATGGCTGGATCAGAGGGCAGGCTATTTTTTTTAGACATTACTTTTATTTGGTCAATTCCAAACATTATTCATTGAATACAAAAATGATTTTCTTTTCCTCCCTCCCCTCTTGCCACACCTCCCACAGCTGACATGCAATTCCACTGGGTATCACATGTGTCCTTGATCTGAACCCATTTCCATGTTATTATTATTTGCATTAGGATGTTCGTTTAGAGTCTACATCCCCAATCATATCCCCTCAGCCCCTGTAGTCAAGCAGTCACCTTTCCTTGGTGTTTTTACTCCCACAGTTTGTCTTCTGCTTGTGGATAGTGTTTTTTCTCATGGATCCCTGCAGGTTGTTCAGGAACATTGCATAGACACTAATGGAGAAGTCCATTACATTTGATTGTACCACAGTGTATCTGTCTCTGTGTACAATGTTCTCCTGGTTCTGCTCCTCTCACTCTGCATCAATTCCTGGAACTTTTCCAGTCCCCATGGAATTCCTCCACTTTATTATTCCTTTGAGCATAATAGTATTCCATCGCCAACGTATACCACAATTTGTTCAGCCATTCCCCAATTGAAGGGCATCCCCTCATTTTCCAGTTTTTGGCCACCACAAAGAGTGCAGCTATGAATGTTCTTGTACAAATCTTTTTCCTTATTATCTCTTTGGGGTACAGACCCATCAGTGCAATGGCTGAGTCAAAGGGTGGGCAGTCTTTTAGTGCCCTTTGGGCATAGTTCCAAATTGCCCTCCAGAATGGTTGGATCAATTCACAACTCCACCAGCAATGCATTAATGTCCCAATTCTGCCACATCCCCTCCAGCATTCATTATTTTCCATAGCTGTCATGTTAGTCAATCTGCTAGGTGTGATGTGATATCTCAGAATTGTTTTTGATTTGCATCTCTCTGATTATCAGATATTTAGAGCACTTTTTCAGGTGCTTATTAATAGTTTTAATTTCTTTAACTGAAAACTGCCTATTCATGTCCCTTGCCCATTTATCAATTGGAGAATGGCTTGATTGTTTTTGTACAATTGATTTAGCTCCTTGTAAATCTGAATAATTAAACCTTTGTCAGAGGTTTTTGTTATGAAGATTATTTCCCAATTTGTTGCTTCCCTTCTGATTTTAGTTACATTGTTTTTGTTTGTACAGAAACTTTTTAATTTGATGTAGTCAAAATTATTTATTTTACATTTTGTGGCTCTTTCTAAGTCTTTCCCTTCCCAAAGGTCTAACGTGTAAACTATTCTGTGTTCACATAATTTACTTATTGTTTCCTTCTTTACATTCAGGTTGTTCACCCATTCTGAGTTTATCTTGGTGTAGGGTATGAAATGTTGATCCAAACCTAATCTCTCCCATACTGTCTTTCAATTTTCCCAGCAGTTTTTATCAAATAATGAATTTTTGTACCAAAAGCTGGGATCTTTGGACTTGTCATAGACTGTCTTGCTGAGGTCACTTACCCCAAGTCTAGTCCACTGTTCCTCCTTTCTGTTTCTTAGCCAGTACCAAATTGTTTTGATGACCACTACTTTATGGTATAGTTTGAGATCTGGGACTGCAAGGCCACCTTCCTTTGTATTTTTTTTTCATTATTTCACTGGATATCCTTGATCTTTTGTTCTTCCAAATGAACTTTGTTATGTTTTTTTCTAATTCAGTAAAAAAGTTTTTGGTACTTCGATGGGAATGACACTAAATAAGTAAAATAATTTGAGTAGGATTGTCATTTTTATTATGTTAGCTTGTCCTACCCATGAGCAATCAATGTTTTTCCAATTGTTTAGATCTAGTTTTAATTGTGTGAAGAGTGTTTTATAGTTGTGTTCATATAGTTCCTGTGTTTGCCTCGATAGATAGATTCCTAAGTATTTTATATTGTCTAGGGTGATTTTAAATGGAATTTCTCTTTCTAATTCTTGCTGCTGAGATGTGTTGGAGATATATAGAAATGCTAATGACTGATGTGGGTTTATTTTGAATCCTGCAACTTTGCTAAAGTTGTTGATTATTTCCACTAGCTTTTGGTTGATTCTCAAGGATTCTTTAAGTAAACCATCATGTCATCTGCAAAGAGCAGTAACTTGGTCTCCTCATTGCCTATTTTAATTCCTTCAATTTCTTTTTCTTCTCTAATTGCTACTGCTAGTGTTTCTAGTACAATGTTAAATAGTAGAGATGATGATGGGCATCCTTATTTCACTCCTGATTTTATTGGGAATGCATCTAGTTTATTCCCTTTGCAGATGATGTTAGCTGATGGTTTTAGATATATACTGTTTATTATTTTTAGGAAAGGCCCGTCTATTCCTATGCTTTCTAGTGTTTTTAATAGGAATGGGTGTTGTAGTTTATCAAAGGCTATTTCTGCATCTATTGAGATAATCATGTGATTTCTGTTGGTTTGCTTGTTGATATGGTCAATTATGTGGATGGTTTTCCTAATATTGAACCAGCCCTGCATCCGTGGTATAAATCCTACTTGATCATGGTGGATGACCCTTCTGATCACTTGCTGGAGTCTTTTTGCTAGTATCCTGTTTAAGATTTTTGCATCTATGTTCATTAAGGAGATTGGTCTATAGTTTTCTTTCTCTGTTTTTGGCCTGCTTGGCTTTGGGATCAGTACCATGTTTGTGTCATGAAATGAATTTGGTAGAACTCCTTCTTTGCTTATTCTGTAAAGTAGTTTGTATAGTATTAGAATTAGTTGTTCTTTGATTGTTTGATAGAATTCATTTGTGAATCCATCAGGCTTTGGGGATTTTTTCTTGGGGAGTTCTTTGATGGTCTATTGGATTTCTTTTTCTGATATGGGATTATTTAAGAATTCTATTTCTTCTTCTGTTAGTCTAGGCAATTTATATTTTTGAAAATATTCATCCATATCACCCAGATTGGCATATTTATTGCCATATAATTGGGCAAAATAGTTTTTAATGATTGCCTTAATTTCCTCTTCAGTGGAGGTGATTTCTCCCTTTCCATCCCTGATACTGTTAATTTGATTTTCTTCTTTCCTCTTTTTTATTATATTGACCAATACTTTGTCTATTTTGTTTGTTTTTTCAATATACCAGCTTCTAGTCTTATTCATTAGTTCGATAGTTCTATCACTTTCAATGTTATTAATTTCTCCCTTAATTTTTAGGATCTCTAATTTGGTTTTCTTCAGGGGGTTTTTAATTTGTTCGTTTTCAAGTTTTTTGATTTGCGTGTCCAATTCATTGACTTTGCCCTCCCTAATTTGTTAATATATGCACTCAGGGATATGAATTTTCCCCTGAGTACTGCTTTGGCTACATCCCATAGAGTTTGAAAGGATGTCTCATCATTGTCATTTTCTTCAATGAAATTATTAATTGTTTCTATGATTTGTTCTCTGCCTGCTCAACTTTGGAGAATCATATTATTTAATTTCCAATTAATTTTTTAATTGGCTCTCCATGTACCCTTACTGATCATTATTTTTATTGCCTTATGATCTAAAAAGGTTGCATTTATTTTTTCTGCAGTTGTATGCCATGTTTTTATGACCTAGTATATGGTCAATCTTTGTGGATGTGCCATGTGCTGCTGAAAAGAAGGTGTATTCCTTTTTATCCCTATTTATTTTTCTCCATATATCTATTAATTCTAATTTTTCTAAGATTTTATTCACCTCTTTTACCTCTTTCTTAATTTATTTTTTGATTTGATTTATCTAAATTTGATAGTGGTAGGTTCAGGTCTCCCACGTGTATAGTTTTACTATCTATTTCCTCCTTCAATTATCCTAGTTTCTCCATTAGAAATGTGGGTGCTATACTATTTGGTGCATACATGTTGATTAGTGGTATTTCCTCATCATCTATACTCCCTTTTATCAGGATGTTTTTACCATCCCTATCCCTTTTAATCAGGTCTATTTTTGCTTTGGCTTTGTCAGATATCATGATTGCAACTCCTGCCTTCTTTCTGTCAGTTGAGGCCCAATAGGTCTTTCTCCACCCTTTAATTCTGACCTTGTGAGTATCTACTCACCTCATGTGTGTTTCTTGTAGACAACATATGGTAGGATTCTGGATTCTAATCCACTCTCCTATTCGTCTACATTTTATGGGTGAGTTCATCCCATTCATGTTCAAAGTTATGATTTTCACTTTTGAGTTCCCTAGAATTTTAATATCCTCTTCTAGTTCTCACCTTTCTTCTTTTGCTATATCCTTTTAAACCAGTGGTTTACTTTTAGTCAATGCCCCTATTCCCCTCCCTTGGTATGCTTCCCTTTCTGGCCCCTCTCTTTTTGTTCCCTTCTTGTTTTTTTAGGGTCTGTTAAGTTCCCTCCCCCCTCTCCTTTCCTCCCTTTTTTGAACTCCTTCCCCCCTCCCCCCCTTAGTTTTCCCTTCTCCCTTACCCTGTAGGATAAGATAGACTTCAAGATCCCAGTGGATCTAGATGCTCTTCCCTCTCATAATTGGTTTCACTGAGAGTAATATTCAAGTATTACCTATTAGCACTCTCTTCCTTTCCCTCTTATAAGAGTATTATTCCCCTCCCCTTCCCATGTGTATCTTTGTGTGACATAGATTATTCTATTTATTTTATTTCTTCAAGTATCTCTTAGTACCATCATTGATTCCCCCCATCCTTTTTTTGTATATAATTTTATAGGCTTTAATGCCCCAATCTTTTCCTATGAATGATTCTTCTATTTACTATAATAATGAAAACATTTTTTGAGTTACAGATAACATTTTCCCCATATATTACTATTTATAATTTGATCTAATTGTAGCCCTTAAAGAAGAGAGTTTGAATTTAAAAAAAAAAAACGTTTTTCTCTTTTCCCTCTCTTTCATATTTACCTTTTCATGTTTCTCTGGATCTTTCTGTTTGGATGTCAAACTTTCCACATGGTTCTGGTCTTTTCCTTACAAATACTTGGAAATCTTCTATTTTGTTGAATGCCCATACTTTCCCCTGGACGTATATAGTCAGTTTTGATGGATACATGATTCTTGGTTGAAGATCCAGTTCTCTTGCCTTTCTGAATATCATGTTCCAGGCCTTGCGGTCCTTTAGTGTCGAAGCTGCCAGGTCTTGTGTGATCCTGATTGGTACTCCTTTGTATCTGAATTGTTTCTTTTTGGCTTCTTGTAGGATTTTTCTCCTTAGCTTGAAAGCTCTGGAATTTGGCAATTACATTTCTGGGAGTTGTTTGGGGGGAGGGGTTAGTGTAGAGGGTGTCGTATGAACTCTTTCAATGTCTATTTTGCCCCCTTCAAAAACTTCAGGGCAGTTTTCTTGGATGATCTCTTATATTATGGTGTCAAGATTTCTGTTTATTTCTGACTTTTCAGGTAGACCAATGATTCTCAAATTGTCTCTCCTTCCTCTGTTTTCCTGATCTGTCACCTTGTCAGTGAGATAGTTTATGTTTTCTTCTATTTTGTCAGTCTTTTGGCTTTGCTTTATTAATTTTTGCTGTTTGCAAGATCATTGGTTTCCAGTTGCTCAATTCTGGTCCTTAAGGCCTGGTTTTCTGTTATAATTTTTTGGTTTTCTGCTTTAACTTTTTGGTGTTCAGTATGATTTCTTCATTTTTTTTTAACCATTTCCCATTTCTCTTTCCAGGAGGCTTGATAAGCTCCATTTGAGGTTCTTCTGGGGCTTGTGGACAATTTCCATTTTTTTTAGGTTTTGCCTTCATTTGAGTTTCATCCAGTATTTCCTCTGTAGTCTGAGTTTTTCCTCCATAAAAATTCTCGAGGATTATAGCCTTCTTTTTGGTTTTTTTGGAAGGATTTTTAGGCTCGTGTGGGCAATTAGCCATTTTTCTGAATGTTTTCCCTTCTCTCTTTCATCAGAAATCTGAGTCAGCTGGGCAAGTTCTCTGCGTACGGAGTTAAGGAGCAAGGATTTTGCCTTAGGCAAGCTCTCAAATCTCCACAGTTCTTTGCAGCTCTTCTCGATGCTACCTTCCCTGGGGCACTCGGGGTCTGCGCTCTCCTGCCTACCTGGTTTTTCAGTCTAGCTGCTTTCAAGGGTGGTTCTCCTGTGGTCCTTGTCAGCTCCCAAGGATCTAGAAGTGTCCCCTTGCTCGCTCTAGAAGTACTCCTCGTTCACTCCCTGGTTCTGGCGGGCGCACTGGCTCCAGGCACCTAAGTTCTGTGCTCCCTCATGTGCTGGGGTTTTCTGCCTACCTGCTTTCAGGGGTGGGTCCCCTGTGGTCTTAGTCAGCTCCCAGGGACCCAGAAGTGTCCCTTGTTCACTCCAGGGGTGCCCCTTGTTCGTTTGTCTTGGCGTGCGCTGGCTCTGGCTCTGGCTCTATAGGTGGGGTGGGGGAGGGTAGATCAGTTCGCATTTGGGTGGAAGCTCTTTCACCCTCTTATAGACTGGAAAAGCCCCAATCCCACGCACCTTCAATTCTGCGCCCTACTGTGCAGCTCCTCCGCTCCTCTGAAAAAGCTTCTTAGTCTTTTGGGGTAGTCCTTTTCGGTGTGTGCTGAGGAGAGGGAGTGACCCACGTTTCAGCTGCCGCCATGCTTACCCGGAAGTCTGGCAGGCCATTTTGAAAAGTCCTTTGGGCAGAGTGGAATCATGGACTTCTACTCAGCACCACACGCCCCTGCATAGGCCTGACTTTAGCCGGAGGTACTCTGGCTGGATGCTAGCCATGGTGGCTCGGGGCCCTGGTGACGGTGTGCCAACACACCTCAACCTGCCCTGCTCAGGGCAAGGCTCGACTAGCTCATTTTCCAAATGGGAACAAAGAACTTGGCCAGAGCCCTGAAGAGCTCAGGTAGAGCAGGTGTGGGCAGCGTGCAGCCTGGGCTCCCGCGGCCCCGAGCTCACACCGTGCCATAGCCGGCCGATGAGAGCTCCGTGGTGGTGATTGCACGGCACTGGAGGCGACCATTCATGTGTCTCCTTCACGTGTTCCTTTCATTTCTATGCGCTGCTCTCACAAGTCTGCTGGACCATACGGGTGCTCTTTCTCTGTGCCCAGCATGCGTGTTCCCCGGTCATGGATGTTCCCAGATGCCCCACTGTGTTTGCCCAGAAGGAGGGCCATGCTGCTGGCTTCAGGGTCTGTGTGAGTCGGCATGGCCTCTGGCCAGCTGGTAAGCAGTTGGGCAGAGTGGTGGCATCCAGCACAGGCTTACCCCCAGGGCAGCAGGAGCCGGGGTAGTTGGGGTTTCTGGGCATCTGTTCTCCCCTAGGGCCCCAAGGCCAGCTCGAAGGCCCCCGTTCCTTAGTGCGCTCCTGCTGGCTCTGCCCTCCCTTGGCACAGAGACTGCTGGGTACCTCCCCGATGCTGGATTCCCTCCTGTCTACACAGCAGGCTTCCCTCTCCTCCCCCCTCCCGGTGCTGGTTCCTGAGGCCTCAGCAAGTGCTACATTTCCAAAGGAAAGCCAAGGCTCCCATGTGCAAGCGCTTATTAAGTATCTACTGCATACCAAGCCCGAAGGCAGAGATGAAGCAGGCCCTGCGCTGGAGACCCCTCACTTCTCCTGGAAGCAGAGACCGTGCTTAGAGCTCAGTCCAAGGGCGCTCCGGAAGGGCTTCCCAGAGGCCCGGCACACAGGCTGAGCTTGCGTCTGGGACTTCTGAGAAGGAGAGCCGAGAGGGGGGCATTCGGGCCGGCGAACAGGCGAGACCCTGGGATGGGGAAGTCTGGAAAGGCTGGGCTGCAGCAGGCTCCGGAGCAGACCACCATTGTGCCCAGGGACGGAAGGAAGGCCCTGGCTGCGGGGGGGGGGGGGGGGGGGGGGGGGGCGGGGGGGAGGGGCCGGCAGGCAGAGACAGCCATGAGCAGGCTGCTGGGCGGAGAGGGCGAGCGATGGAGGAGAGAAGCCCTTGGCGACGCAAATGAAGGGCCAGCCCGTCATTCCTTCTCCCTGGTGAAGCCGAGACAGTCTGCCACTGGCTGGCCAAAGATGCCCGGCAGCCCGCAGGACGGTCCCCAGAGCGTCCTCGAGGACAGCAGGGCAGGGGGCAGGGGGGCTGCCCCAGCCCAAGGATGCCCCCGGCCTCTTCCCTTCTCCTCCGGCTGCTTTTCCGTCGGCCTGGGGTGCCGGGAACGGTGTGGCCTCCCTTTGTGGTGGCAGCTTCTGCCTCTTTGAGTCCCTGACCTTTCGCTCTGCTCAGGCCACAGCCTGTGAGGAGGCCCCAAGAGCAGGGCAGGGCGGCCACTGCATTGCCTCCCGACACCACGAGGCCCATCCCGGCACAGCCCTTTCGGAGATTCGTGCCCGGGCTCTCCCTGGCATCCTCAGCAGGAGCTCTGACCTCTGCGTTCAGGGCCAAGGCAGCCCCGGCTAGTTCTCGGCCAAACTCTCGTGGGTGTCTGAAAAGCCACACGCGGTGCCAGCCCCGCTCCAGAGCCCGCCCCCTGCCCCACCCCGCCCCGCCCCGCCCTCCTCCTCCTCTGCCCTTTGTCGGCTGCCTCCCCCCAGGGGGCCCTCCTCCCGGCCTGGTGCCCAGGAGCTGCTCCACATCTGTCCTCTCCCTCTCGCTCCATTGTGCCCTGGCAGAAAGCGAGCCCGGGGCTTAGCCACGGGGCAGAGCCGCGCGCCTGTCCGGCTTCCTTGGGCTGGGGGCTTCCCGTGAGGGGACCGTCATTTTGAATGCAGCGTGTGGTGGCTCGCTAGAAGCCAGCTCAGGAGAGGTTTGGGGGGACTGAAGTGTTGCTTCAGCGGTGCCCCCCCACGGCCACGGCCCATCTGGGTCTTCACGCCAGCGGCACGGGGGGGGGGGGGGGGGGGGGGGGTAAGCCTGGCTGGGCGTCCACGTGGAGGAATGAGCATTGGAAATGGTTTTCTGGCCTGATGCAGTTAATCCTCCCGGCGGCGGCCTCTCCTGCTGGGAGCTTTGCACAGAGGCATTCGGACGAAGCCTCCCGGGCAGTAATCCCGGAGCCCTGAGCTCCCTGGGACAGTGGAGGGGCGTGCTGGGGGGGGGGGGGGGGGGGGCTGCCCGGGCCGGAGAAGTGGGGAAATTCCAGGGCTGCCCTCACGCTCCTCGGTGGCTCCTCCCCCCTTCCTGGGCCCTCTGAAGGGACAGCCCGCCCCCCCCCCGCCCCCCCCCCCCCCCCCCCACTTCTGACCTTCGGCCCTCCTGGCAGGAAGGCCGGCTTGGGCCTCGGCCACTGTCTCCAGCGCGGGGCAGCCCTTTGGAGGCTAGAGACAGCTCTCAAGTGAGGCTGATTCTTCTCCCGGTCTTTTAGCCAATAATCGGGTGGCCTGGCCCCAGCTGCCCTGTGCTATGCCCAGAGGAGAAGAGCTCTGCCCACAGGCCTCAGGGCACAGGGGCAGCCCTGGGCCCAGGGTGCCAGGCAGGGCTTCCTTCCCATGTCAGACAATCGCCTCCTTTGATACGTGCCTCCCCCCAGGCAGGGACGACCTTTTCCACCCTCATGGAGCCCAGAAAGGCAGTCTTTGATGCCTCCCTGGCACGAAGGAAGGAAGGAAGGAAGGAAGGAAGGAAGGAAGGAAGGAAGGAAGGAAGGAAGGAAGGAAGGAAGGAAGGAAGGAAGGAAGGAAGGAAGGAAGGAAGGAAGGAAGGAAGGAAGGAAGGAAGGAAGGAAGGAAGGAAGGAAGGAAGGAAGGAAGGAAGGAAGGAAGGAAGGAAGGAAGGAAGGAAGGAGGGAGAGAGGAAGGGAGGGAGGGAGGAAGGAAGGAAAGAAGGAAAGAAGGGAGGAAGGAAAGAACAAAAGAAGGAAGGAGGGAGGGAGGGAAGGAAGGGAGGGAGGGAGGGAGGGAGGAAGGAAGGAAGGAAGGAAGGAAGGAAGGAAGGAAGGAAGGAAGGAAGGAAGGGAGGAAGGAAGGGAGGGAGGAAGGAAGGGAGGAAGGGAGGGAGGAAGGAAGGAAGGGAGGAAGGAAGAGAGGAAGGAAGAGAGGAAGGAGGAGAGAAGGAAGGAAGGAAGGAAGGAAGGAAGGAAGGAAGGAAGGAAGGAAGGAAGGAAGGAAGGAAGGAAGGAAGGAAGGAAGGAAGGAAGGAAGGAAGGAAGGAAGGAAGGAAGGAAGGAAGGGAGGGAGGGAGGAAGGAAGGGAGGAAGGGAGGGAGGAAGGAAGGAAGGGAGGAAGGAAGAGAGGAAGGAAGAGAGGAAGGAAGGAGGGAGAGAAGGAAGGAAGGAAGGAAGGAAGGAAGGAAGGAAGGAAGGAAGGAAGGAAGGAAGGAAGGAAGGAAGGAAGGAAGGAAGGAAAGAAGGAATTTGAGTGTCAGAATTTGATTGGTCAGCCCCCGCCAGCACTCGCCTGTCCCAGGGCTTTGTCCCTTGGGGAGAGGATGCCTACATGTCCATGCTGCTCCTCCCCACTCCCAAGCTTAGAACGTGAACAAAGTCTGCCGAGCTCCTTGAGAGCAGCCCCCGAGGCTCAGAATGGGCGCCCCTTGGGATTCCCTGGGAAGGGAGGTGCTGGGCCGCTGGATGCTTGGTCAGTCCGGGATCCGGCAGGGATCCGGCAGTCTGGCTCGAGGGGGCTCGGCCAGGCTCGTGGGACAAGCCTAGTTACAGATGAAGCCACCTGAAGCAGTGCCGGAGGCGGGGGGCGGTTTACAAGCTCTCTGGGGGTTTATGAGGCAGGCCGGGCAATCCCAACAAGGCCGCTGGCACCACCCTGAAGGTTATGAGGCTCCCATGTTTATCTGCCTGAGAACACAGGCCGGAGCTCCTTCCCACCAGACTGCCCTTGTTCCGCTTTGGGCTCTGTGCTGGCTCCATCATCCAAGAAGGGCCGGGCCCTGGGGGGCTCTTGGATCTGCTCCTTCTGTCTGGGGGCTCCCGGGCCAGGCAGCCGGCCAGCGGCCAGAAGGCTGCGCAGCCTGGGCAAGAGAAAGGGAGGACGCCGTTGGCGCAGGCGGAGGGGGTACATCCACGCCAGAGGCCCAGGCAATAAGGATGCCTCGGCCTGGCTGGCTCCCCGCGGTTCAGGGCTGCCTGCCCCGTCACCATGGCCACGGGGTGCCTTCTTCGCTCTTCCTTCTTCCCGCCGCCTCCCCCGCGTGCCCTGGCGGCCTTGCGGGTCGTCCTCCTCCCTACGGCTCCCGGGAGAGGAGGGATGTGGCCGCTGCAGAGACGTGCGGAGACAGTGACAGCCAGAGAGACCCCTTCGGACAAGGATGGACGAACCAAGTGAGACGTAAAGGTCACCCCCGTTGGAGGGCCAATGAGGCGGCGGCGGCGGCGGCCCTGCCCTGGTCTCTCCCTGCTCACACCGAGCCTCCCCGAGTGGGCTCTCCCTCGAAGACCCCCCAGCCTAAGGCGCTTCTCCTCCAGAGCTCTGGGACTGTTCTCAGGCTTGAGGCTCAGCGCTCCGAGGCCAGGCCCCACGTTGGTCCCCCCAGGCTAAGCGGAGCCCCTGGCCAGGCAGAGGGGGGAGCTCGGTGCCGCCCCTTCTGTGGCCTCCCTCCTGGCTCGGGCCGGGGATGGGCTCAGAGAGGTGCCTGCTCTGGGCAGGAAGAAGGGGGGACCCGAGGCCGGGCCCGGGCCTGACCGCCCCGTGCCAGCAGGCCCCGCTCGTGTGGACTAAGGGGTTCGGGCTGCCTCCACTCTGCGGGGGCCCTGCCTGGCCTCAGCCTCAGGGGGCCTCGCTCACGGCCCTGGTCGTCGTGGGGACCCAAAGACAGCCGGGCGTCCCAGGACGCGTCCGTCGCTGCTCCTCCCGACGGAGGCTGGGGGCCAGCCAGGTGCTGCCCCACCAGAAGGGACGGAAAAAGGCCACTGGCTTGGGGGGCGGTGGGGGGACTGACGGGAAGGCGGAGGCTCCAGGATGCCTGGGTCCCTGCCTCCCCGGAGGGGAGGGTCTGCCCCGAGCCAGCCACACACTGGACAGCGAGGCCTTCTTTGTGGCCCATGGCGGGCTCGGGCCAGGGACTCCTTGGGGCCGGGCCGGGGTCAGGGGTCGGCCTGTGAGGGGAGAGTCCCCAAGAGGCCTGATTCGATCTGGGCTGGGGTCTGCTGGATTCTGGGGGATACAGAGGCAGGGCGTCTCCCCCAGGCAGGTCGGAGCTCCCACTAAACAACCACTAAGCCCGGAGGGGGGCTTAGTGTGCCCGTTTAGCCCGCCAGACAGGAGCCCACGGAGAGGGGGGCCTGGGCTGCCCGGGGGAAGGGGGAGCTGCCGGGAGGCCGGGGCTGGCAGAGGGGACAAGGGGGCCGGCGGGAGGGGGGAGGGGGAGGGGTCTCCTCATCGCTGTGGCCCGGAGGCCCCCACGTGCCACCGGCCCTCGGCTGGCTCCCTCCTGGGGAAGCACCAGCCTCGCGGGCCGATCACGGGGGGGAGGCGGACAGGGAAGAGCTCTGTGCTTTGCCGGGCCCCCGACCCAGACAGACCCAGTACGGCGGCCTGCCTGCCCAGAGTCCCCGGGAGGAGCCCCTCTTCAGGAGGCGCCTTCCCCGCTCGCCGGGCTCTCCCAGCAGGGATGCCCACCCAACTACTCCCTCCAGACTTCCCCCTCGAGGGCCCCGAGTGGCCGCCTGCCCCTGAAGGGACGCCCTTCTCTGGCCCGCCCATGGGCCGGACAGGCGGTCGTCCAGGCGGGGGAAGCAGGCCGGGAGCCCTCACTAGGAAGGCTCTGGCCGAGCCGCAGGACCAGGCCGCCCCGGACAACGGGTCTCCCTGTCCAGACTGCGGAGCCCGATCGGCCAGGCCGGCCCTCCTCCCCCGGATGCTGCTAAGTGCGGCCCAGAAGCACAATGCTGCAGGAAGCGGCCCCTCCCGGGCCTGCCAGGTCGAGAGGCATCTGGGAACAGCCTGGGGGGACCGACGAGGGGGAAGAGGAGGAGACGGCACCCTGGGCAGGCTGGCAGAGCGACGAGGCGGGCCTACGAGTCAAAGAGAAGGTGCCAGTGTGCACGCGGAGCCAAGGACCGCGTCGGGCTCCGGCAGACTTGGGGATGGCGGCTTCTGGGAGCGCTCAGGGCAGGAAGGCCACACAATGTGCCAGGCCCTGGCCCGGGGGAGCTCCCCATCTCATAGGGACCCATCAAGGACAGGGGGCAGACACATGGCCCCGTGGACCATTAACGGGAGCTCGGGACAGGCTTCATGGAAGAGGGCGGGATTTTAGCTGGGGCTCCAGCAGGAAGCCGATGGATCTGGCAGGCCTGGGCCTGCGCGCCCCTTCCAGTGCCCGGGGGACGGCCTAGAGCCTTGAGTTAGCCAAGGGTCTCCTGGGGTCAGCCAGGAGCAGGGCTTCCGGTTCAGGGGCCCAGGCTCCTGGGCCCTGAGGGTGCGTGCAAGGGAGGCCATCTGGCCCCCTGTGGCTGGGGCTCCCTGGAGGCAGGGTGATTTTTACCCCTTTTTCCCTCAGGCGCTCCTGGGAGATGAGGGATTGCTCCACTCTGCTTAATGAATGTTTGTTGACTGACTGACTGACTGAGTGTGAGCCAAGGTCCCCCAGTCTATGGACCCAGAAGGCCTTGGGCCCTGGCACTACCCATTTGCCAGAACTTATTAACAGAGTAGGCTCCTGACACCAATCTCCCTCCTGCCAGGTTCCCAGGCCAGTGGAAGTCGTTTCCTGCTGTTGGGAGGCCCCAAATACACCTTCAAGAAACTGCTTTAAAGTAGTGGGAACTTCCTGCTCCCATCCATTCTGGGGAGGCTCATGGGAGACTGTCCGTGTGCCAAGCACTTTGCAGACAGAAGCCGAGAACCTTTGGTTCAGTCAGAACCTCGGGCTCCTTCGTCCGAGCTCACTTCAATCAGGCTCCCTTCTAGAGCCTCTGCCCACAGCCCTGTGAGCAGGGGAGCCAACAGCCCCTTCCACACTGGACGGCCCTCTTCCTGACCCCTTCCCAGGCCCCGCCGTTCTCAGTTCTGCCTCTGAGGTCAAGCTGACACAGCTCGTTCCTTGTCCAAAGGACTTGGGCCAGCTCTCAGACCATGCAGCCCTTCTGCTGTGGCAGCTGGCTCGCCAACTCAGACTTGTTCCAAAGGACGTGGGCAGGTAGGAGCATCACTGGGAAGTGGCGGAGCTTTTGAAGTGCATCAGTGAAGCATCTGATCTTGGAAGGGGTCATCGGCATCACAATGATTGCTATAATGCATCGGAATGCGGCGTAGCGTCCTCCTCCAGGGCTTCCTCTCGTCAGCACGAGGCCTGGCTCATGGTCTTTCCAAACTGGAGGGCCTTTGAGCTCCCATGGCCAGCATTCACGGGTCAGCCTGGCTGACCAGACGAGAGGCTGGGCACTGAGTGGACAGATGTTTGGCCATGGTTGGCCACCTGGAAAGAAGAAACAAGATGGCAACTGCTCTTGTGCGGTGCCAATGACAAAGGGAAGAGCTGACGATCGCCACTGTTTGTAGACATGAACTTGGTGGTGGCACTCCAACTGCAAGCATCTCGTCCAGTGCCCAGTGAGCAGCTTGCTCCCAGAGGGACTGAGGCACACCAGCAATCCACATTCTTGGGACAGAGGGAACCCCAAGGCAGAAGAGAGGGGAAACTAAGCCAAAGGCTGGCTCACAGGGTCCCCAAGACCTCGCAACCTTTCCAGCAAGAATGAAGAACAAACATGAGAAGCCGACAGAAACCTCTATGTGCCAACTTTCCAGCAAGCTCTGCCTCGGGGGCTGGGCAGGCCCGTCAGAAGAGGGAGATGGCATATGATCCCCTTCTCTCGAGGACACGTTTGCGACAGGTTCCTTGGGGAGAGTAGCCCTGTTTTAAGAAGGGTCTGTGCTTGGTGAAACTCTGGGGGTGACCGAGTGCCGGCCAAGAGTGCCCAAAGCTACGCCCTCACCTGGAAGCTCCTTGAGGGCAGGGACTGATTTTTGTTTTTCTGTTGGAAATGCTTAGCTCATGAGGAGACCCCAATATGTGCTCCATGAGTGACTGATCCAGAATCCTGTTGAGGGAGGGGCCTGGGGTTGACTCCTCAGCAAGGCTTTGGTTCTGCTGCTCTTTGCCTCTCCCCATGCATCAGACACGGACCTGGCCTTCTGGAGCTTTTACTGAAGGTCTCTCCCAAGTCTGCACGCCCGTGGCCCTCACTCTGGGGACCTCTCCTTCCTTGGGCTGGAACTCAAGAGATTGCCTTCCTCCCTGACACCCCCCCCCCAGGACAGATTTCCCAGTATGACTCAGTCCCTTCTCAGTGTGACTGTCCCCTTCACAGGCCAACACCTTCCAAAAGACCCCTGTAGTCAAGTTTGGCCAGAGAAGGGAGAGAGAAGCTGGGATGGAGAGAAAGACTTTTCTGGAACTGGGGAGACATCGGTGGAAGGGGAGGAAGCCTCCCTGAAGATTCTGGAAAGGCCGTGTATGACACAAATGAGAGTGGCCTGCTGAAGGGCAAAATTGGCTGACTGGTACTTGACCCTTTGATGCTTCCTCTGTCATGATGGAGAAGGGGCAGAGCTCAATCCTACCTGGTATTTCCTGTCTTTCTCCCTAGAAGAGAGGATTTAGGGGGTGATCTTTTCTCTAGTCACCACCACCTCTTCCTTGCTCCTTTTCTCTCTTGGGTTGAATCAGCTCCCCCTCCTCTTACAACAATTAGTTTGCTTTTTTGCCCAGGGACAATGTGATGGCATTTAGGTCTCCTCAGCCTCTTTGTGGAGTTTTTAACCCAGTGAAAAATTGATGTTAACGTCACAGTAGCTCAGAGCCCCCAGTTAGGAAAACTTTCTAACATTCAGGGAGAGTTTTAGCATTTTACTCTGGCACACGGGAATGGAGTCGCCCTAATATACATTTATTTTTATTTCTAGAGAATGCCTGGGAGATTTGAGGCAGGCGTGGAAGCTCACATATGGGATCCCAGATGCCAAAAATGTTGAGACTGAGCAGTTTCTTGAGTTCAAGAGTTCTGAGCTGCAGTGGACTAAGCCCACTCATCATGGACAGCATCTGTGTGGGAAAGGAAGGGAGGAAAGGAGGGAGGGAGAGGAAGGAGTTTTATGAAGAAAGGGAGGAAGGAAGAAAGTTACTGAAAATGGGAGGAAAGACTGAGCCCTTCTCCTGGGGGAGGGGAGGCACGTCTCATTGTGGTCTCTGTGCCCCTAGGGCCTGGCACAGGGTATCATGAATGTTGATTGCACTGGATTGGATTGAGTAAAGGAGTGACATATGACTTAGACCTGACTTCAACAAGCAGAGGTGGGTTGAAGCTGACTATGTGGCATCCATTCCCAGAATGAAGGAAGCACAGAGACGGCCTAGGACAGGAGGAAATAGGAAGGAAGGAAACCCTTCCCCCATCCTGGCCTCTGCCCCTGTGCTCTGGGCACGTTTCCATTTACTTTGACAGAACCAGTCACTTCCAAACCCTGCTGGGCCCAAGTACCTATCCCCAGCCCTGCTCCCCTCATTAAAGTGGCCTGTCCTTGAGGGCAGGATCTTGTTTGTGTACAGATGTGTTCCCAGTACTTAGAGAAGTGCCTGGCCTCTCATAAGGGCTTCACAAATGCCTTCCCTCCTTCCTTCCTTTCCTTCTTTCCCTCCTTCCCTCCTTCCTTCCCTCCCTCCCTCCTTCTTCCCTCCCTTCCTTCTCTCCTTCCTTCCCTTCCTTCTCTCCTTCCTTCCCTCCCTCCCTCCTTCCTTCCCTCCCTCCTTCTTCCCTCCCTTCCTTCCCTCCCTCCCTCTTTCTTCCCTCCCTTCCTTCTCTCCTTCCTTCCCTTCCTTCTCTCCTTCCTTCTCTCCTTCCTTCCCTCCCTCCCTCCCTCCTTCCTTCCCTCCCTCCCTCCTTCCCTCCCTCCTTCCTTCTCTCCTTCCTTCCCTCCCTCCCTCCCTCCTTCCTTCCCTCCCTCCCTCCTTCCTTCCAGTCAGCCCTCAAAGGCAGAGCAAGGAGAAATGGGGCAAACAGAAAAAGAAGCCCTTCGGGGCTCCCAGTCCGGAAGATCCTCCTCCCAAGGGGGCTGGCTGGGCTGCTTGGGGGTGACAGAGCCCGGGTCGCTGGCAGTCTCCCAGCAGAGGCCCCGTGGGAGGAAGGACGCTCATGGCTCGGCCAGGGGGCTCCGCTCTTCTGACCCTGGGCGAGCCCCATTTCCCCATCAATGCTTGAGGACTGGCTGCCAGATTCTGGCTCTTGGCCCCCCGCCAGACAGCTGGCTGGTGGCAGCTCCCCCTGTGCTGCCGCTGCCGCTGCTTAGGATGGGGAAGTGGCCCAGAGGGGGCCTCCTTCCCTGGAAGGCGCCTTTGTTGGCCGCCATCATGGAAGGGAAGTCATTAGGAACCCACGTCCCGGTCCAGCATTGTTCGGGCGCACACGGGGGACGCAGCATTCTGCCCGGCAGGTGCCAGAGGGCGGAGCTTCTCCCCCTCCTCCCTCGGGTAGCCGGCGGGCTCGGGAGGGGCTTTGGCCCGGGAGCTCCAGAGGCCTTTCCCTGAGTGGGCGAAGCTGGGCCGCCCCCAGGGTGAGCGCCTGGGCTTTAGCCTCTGCGGGCCGGAAGAGCTCACACTCAAGTGCTAAGGACCGACGGCGGCCGGCCTCTCCCCGCCCGCGGAGTCTCGGGGTCTTAGCCGGGCCTCCCTCTTCGCTCAAGCTCAGTCAGAAGCTTTCCCGGGTCCCCAGTGGCCGCCCCAGCCCAAGTGCCTCCGCAGGTGCCCGTGTGGGCACGGAATCTTGTGGGCCTCCCCAGGGACTGGCACCCAGTGGGCGCCGGAGCTGCCCCTGGAGACGGCGCCTCCCCGTTCCCAGCCTTCTTGCTGGGTTTTCCGGGCCGAAGCGGGCTGGGGGGGGGGGGGCGAGGAGAGGGCCGGAGCTCTTCTGAGGGGGGATGGGCTTCTCTGGACCCGACCCTGTGGCCCAGGAGGAGCTACAGCCCGGGAAAGAGGAGGCCTGGTGGGGATCGAGGCTTGTTCTCTGGGACTCCAGAGAGAGCTCCTGAATCATTGGATCCCGGCCACCCGTGCAACAACCTGGGTTCAAATCCTGCCTCTGCCTGGTACTCTCTGGGTCCGCCCGATGAATTAGCCCCCAGACCCCCTCCCTTCAGAATGTCAACTTCCTGTCAGGGGAAGCCCCCCAGTAGGGGGGGGGAGATGCCCAGGGCCCCCAGCCCAGAGGCCTGCCAACCAAGAAGGCCCCCAGCCCCCCCAGTGAAGTTCTACCAGGGAGCTGTGGGGGGGACGGAGGGGGGCGGCATCCTGTCCTGGGCCCTCCCTCCGGGCCCTTCTCGCTGGGAGCAGGAGGCAGGGGGAAGGGAGGCCCCGGCCGGCGCAGACACAAGCCGAGGAGGCGGCCGGGTGCTCAAACACCTTTATTTGTTCCGTGAATCCAACCCCAGCAGGCAGCAGGTGTCAATGCGCAGAGCCGGGCCACCCCCGGAAGTGAGGAGGGGGAAGGGCCAGGCCGCGGCCTGAGGGGCAACCTTGGGCGGCCTGTCCGTCGGGCCTCTGCTCCGGGGGGAGGGGCGGCCCTATATATGTGTGAAAGTGCTCGGCAGCAAAGAGAAAGCCTCAGCGGGGTGCAGGGACGCGGCTGCTGGGGAGGCCTGGCCGGGAGGCGGCGCTAAGACGCAGCAAGGGCTCGGCCGCCCCTTCGCTCGTCTACACTGGCCACGGGCACTGGCACTGGCGAGCCTCAGCCGCCCGACCGCCGGCCCTGAGCGCAGCCCCTGCTCGGAAAGAGGAGACAGAAAGAGAAAGCAAGCTTCGGAGCCCGGCGGGCGGGCGGGCGGCTGCGCAGTCTAGAACAGAGATCGCCACCTCCCGCAGGACCCCCTCCCTCCCCCCGCGCCCCTCCCCCGCCCCGCCCCGCCCCTCCTCCTCCGCGGCGGCGGCGGCGCCTCTACTTGGGCTTCATCCTCCTCCGCGGCGGCGGCGGCGCCTCTACTTGGGCTTCATCTCCACGCGCGAGTTCAGGTCGTCGGCGTCCAGGTCGTACTCCTCCACCTGGCCGCTGGTCCAGACCTTCATGCGGTCCGTGAGCTCGCTGCTGCGCGGGGCCAGGATGAAGTCGTAGATGAGCGCCGCCAGGGCGCCCCCGATGAAGGGCCCCACCCAGAAGATCTGCAGGGACAGGGAGCCACTCTGACCTTCGGCTCGCCTCCGGGCCTGCGCCAGGCTCTCGCTGGGGCGGCAGCGCACCCCCCCGCCCCGCCCCGCCCTCAGAGGCCCCCCAAACTCACCCAGTGGTGTTCGAATCTGTTGGCGATGACAGCCGAGCCGAAGGACCGGGCCGGGTTGATGCCGCAGCCCGTGTAGTCAATCTGGGCAGGAGAGGGAGGAGGGGAGGGCGTGAGGCGGCGGCCGCGAGGGGGACGGAGGGGGGCTCAGAGGGAGAGGGACGGAAGGGCCCTGGCTGCCCCCCTTCCCCCAGCAGCTTACCGCCAGCAGGTGGCCCAGGGCCACGGAGAGGCCGATGGCCAGTGGAGCGGAGCCCGTGATGTCGTGGCGCCTGCGGTCCGTGGTGGCCAGGACGCAGAGCACCAGCTGCAGGGTGCCGATGATCTCTATGCCCAGCCCCTGGCCCGAATTGACTCCCTCGGCGAGCTGCAGGAAGAGCACAAAGGCAGGACACCTGAGGAGGGGCCGCTTCCCCTCGTCCCCTGGGATTCGGCCTCCCCTCCCCCCAGCCATGCCTTCCCACCGTCCTGGCTCCCCCTCTAGAGCCAGCCCCTCCCCCCTCCCAACCCAACTCCACCCGGCCTTCAAGGCCTAGCTGAGGTGCTGGTCCTCCCGGAGCCTTCCTGGGCCTTCGCAGTCCAGAACCTGCCTGGGCCTCTGGGCCCTGTTCTGAGATCTCCCTCCCCACTCACTGGGCCCTGGGCACCGGCCACTGTGCCTCGGGCCGCTCCCACGAAGCCCCCTTTCTCAAGGCCTGGCCTCCTGCCTCCCGGAGAGGATCACCACCGGCTTCCTGGGGCGGCCCTGCCTCCCTGCCTCCCCCGAGCCCCAGCGAACTGTAAGCGAGGGCAGAGCCGAAGGGGCCGCCCTAATTCTATTCTTATAAGTGACGTCGGCTCGCTCTGCCACCCACGCTGTCCTTGACCCTGGAAACTGCCACCAAGTGCCCGAAGTCCCCCTCGGGTCTCCCCGGGGTGCCAAGCAGAGCCGAGGCAGGGAGAAGCTCTCCCACCCCGAGCCCCGCCTCGGCACAGGGCCTGCTCGAGAAGTCTGGAAGTGGGTCCGGCCGGCTCCGACGCTCCGGCCCAGAGGGGGGCCGAGAGCAAAGACGGGGGCGGGAAGGTGCCCCGCGGAGCCCTGGGGAAGGAGAAGCGGGGGAGGACCAGCGCTCCGGGCATCTCCCCGCCCTACGGGGGAGCCGCGCGCCCAGCCGGCGCGCCCAGCCGGCGCGCCCGAGAGTGGGGCTGGCTCGCCTGAGCGGCCCTCCAGCCGCTGGTGGGAGCCGGCAGCAGGGAGGGCCCTCGCGGGCAGCCAAGGCAGGAGCTCCTGATAAAGCGCGTCCAGGCCTGGGGAGCGGAGGAGGAGGAGGAGGAGGAGGAGGAGGCTGAGCTCATCTGGGTGGGGACGTCCAGAATCCATCTGTGGGGTGGGTCGGTCTGCGAAGGGCAGGGGCTGGGGTGGAAGGGCGGCCCACATGCCCGGATGGAGGGAGGCTCCAGGCCCAGGCCGGGGAGCTGTCCGCACCCCACCCATCTCCAGAGGCCCCACCCAGGCAGAGCGGGAGCGGGAAGACGTCTCTGCCTATCTCCCCCTCTCAGGCTTTCTCTCAGCTCTCTCGAGCCTCTCCGTCTCTGTCCTCTAGTCTTGTCTGTCTCTGTTCTCCCCCTCGGTTCTGCTCCCTTGATGCTGCCCTCTCTTCTGTCTCCATCTGTCTCTGTCTCTCTTCTCCAGCTGTCTCTTCTGTTCTCCATCTCTGTCTCTGTCTCTCTTCCCCCCAGCTGTCTCTCCATCTCTGTCTCTGTCTCTCTTCTCCTCCAACTGTCTCTCCTCTGTTCTCCATCTCTCTCTGTCTCTCTTCTCCCCCAGCTGTCTCTCCATCTCTGTCTCTGTCTCTCTTCCCCCTAGCTGTCTCTCCATCTCTGTCTCTGTCTCTCTTCTCCTCCAACTCTCTCCTCTGTTCTCCATCTCTCTCTGTCTCTCTTCTCCCCCAGCTGTCTCTCCATCTCTGTCTCTGTCTCTCTTCTCCCCAACTGTCTCTCTCCTCTGTTCTCCATCTCTCTCTGTCTCTCTTCTCCCCCAACTGTCTCTCCTCTGTTCTCCATCTCTCTCTGTCTCTCTTCTCCCCCAGCTGTCTCTCCATCTCTGTCTCTCTTCCCCCTAGCTGTCTCTCCATCTCTGTCTCTGTCTCTCTTCTCCCCCAACTGTCTCTCTCCTCTGTTCTCCATCTCTCTCTGTCTCTCTTCTCCCCCAACTGTCTCTCCTCTGTTCTCCATCTCTCTCTGTCTCTCTTCTCCCCCAGCTGTCTCTCCATCTCTGTCTCTGTCTCTCTTCTCCCCCAACTGTCTCTCTCCTCTGTTCTCCATCTCTCTCTGTCTCTCTTCTCCCCCAACTGTCTCTCCTCTGTTCTCCATCTCTCTCTGTCTCTCTTCTCCCCCAGCTGTCTCTCCATCTCTGTCTCTGTCTCTCTTCTCCCCCAACTGTCTCTCTCCTCTGTTCTCCATCTCTCTCTGTCTCTCTTCTCCCCCAACTGTCTCTCCTCTGTTCTCCATCTCTCTCTGTCTCTCTTCTCCCCCAGCTGTCTCTCCATCTCTGTCTCTGTCTCTCTTCCCCCTAGCTGTCTCTCCATCTCTGTCTCTGTCTCTCTTCCCCCCCAGCTGTCTCTTCTGTTCTCCATCTCTGTCTCTGTCTCTCTTCCCCCAGCTGTCTCTTCTGTTCTCCATCTCTGTCTCTGTCTCTCCTCCCCCAGCTGTCTCTCTCCTCTGTGCTCTCTGTCTCTGCCCCCTCTCTGCTGTCTCTCTCTGCTCTCCCCCTCCCCCTGCCCCAGGCGGGCAGGAGATGGAGTGGGGCTGGCTGTGGCCCAGTCCTGGTTCCTTTTAGCAGCATGAATCATGGAAAGCAGGAGGGGGTGCCGAGCCGCCGTGAGCGCCCTCCCAGCCGGAGCCCAGGCCAGGGCCATTCGCAGATGAGTGGTGTAGACACCCCATCACCCGAATGGGGGGTGCTGTCCGTCCTCGGCCATCGCCCACGTAGCTCCGGGGCCACAGCAGCAGCCTGGCCTCGCAGCCACGCTGCCTCAGTTTCCCCAGGATGCCTTCCTCAGCTGCCCTCCCGCTCTGCCAGCCACCTGGCCTCCTGAGTGCGCATCGGGTCACCTTCCCAAGCTGTTCTCTTCCCCTCTTTGTTCCCCGGCCATGACTCACATCCCCGTCCTTCAGTCAGGGCCTGGGAGGGGCCAGGCCCAAGCCCCTCTCAGAGCCCTTCGGCCGGCCAGGGATGGCCCTGCTGGGGCCGCTCCGGGCGCTGGCCAAGCCACCCTCCCGTCTCCTCTGACCCCCCCTCCCATTTGCAGGCACGGGGTGGGGGGCAGGAGAAGGAACCAGCCGGCGGGACGGAGCTGTGTGCCACACTGGGCTTGGCGGAGAGGAGATAGGGAGCCTCGAGTGGTCCTTGAGCAGGTGCATCCCCTGCCCGTCTGCAGCCACTGCCCCCGCCTGGGGCGGGCCTCAGAGATCCACCCCACCTCCACTCCTTGGGGAGCTCTGCTGCTGCCTCTCCCCCTCCTCCTCCGCCGTGCCTGTTCCCCAGACATGGAGCAGTTCCGGGCTGCCTGGAGCCTCTCTGTCCCTTGGTAGCACTCAAGCCATGGGCCCCAGGCAGACAACTGGGCCTCCATTCTCCGGCTGCCCAGCCTCCTTCCGCTGGCCCCAGGGGCTGCCTCCCTAATGGTGCTAATGATCACAAGCCGCCCTCTGCCTCCGGTTCCTGCTCGGGCACATTTCCCAGCATCCCTTGCGTCCGGGCCCTGCTTCTGCGCTCACTGCGCTCCGGCCTCTCCTGAAAGCCCAGCTCGAGCGCCCCTGCCTCGGGAAGGTCTCCCTGGAGCTGGGGGGGGAGGGGGGGGATTCTTGCTGGGGCCGCCATAGCAGGTCTCGCCAGTCCTCCTTCGGCCATTTTGTTGGGGACAATTCAGGAGCCGAAGTGGGCCGGGCTGCTCCGAGCAGCGGCCGGGCCCATCGGCAAGAGGACAGCCTGGAGGCTGGCAGCGAGTCTGGCCAGTGGCGGCCTGGGAGGGAGCCTCGGGGAGTCCCGCCACTCCCACGTTTCATCAGGGGCCCCCCAAGGGGAACGAGGCCCCGTTCCCTCCCCATTCCCTGGCAGGCTGCCTCCAGCAATGGGGCGGCCAGCAGCCTGGGGAGAAGGGGAGCAGGGCCGGCGGGCTGCCCCGGCATGTCTCCCCAGTGGGGGCTGCTCCTCAGCCTCTGTGCCTGGCCGTGCTCGGGGGACCCCGAGGCGAGCCTCGGCCAGAGCCGCCGCTGAAGCTCTCAGGACTGGACAGATGAGCCCACGGAGAGCCCAGAGCAGCCATTCCCTCCTTCGAGGTCACCAAGTGAGCCATGCCAGAGGGGGGCCAGCTGGGAATCTCGGCGCTCTCAGGCAGGGGAGCCCCGGCCTCAGCACCCCCCCCTCGGCCCCAGGCCGGCTGGCTCGCCCACCTTCTCAGCTCTGTCCGAGCAGAAGCGCCAGGCTGCCCCCAGCCTCTGGGAGTTGCCTGTCCCGCTCTGGAATTTCCAAGGAGGAGGGCAGTGCTTGGTGGGGGGTGCTCAGGAGCTGATGGTGAGCGGCTGGACTTGGGGGGTCCTGGCCGCCCGCCCCAGGGGCCAGATGGACGAGCACCCAGGGGGAGCCTCCACTGGCCACCCCTAAGCTGCCCCTCTGCCACGGGCAGGGCGGGCACTGGCAGGCCAGGCAAGGTGGGGAGGGGGGCCGAGCCTCTGTTTTCGGGGCCTTCCTGTCTTCCCTAGACAAACGAGGCACAGTGGGCCACACTTCCTCTGCTGGGGGCCAAGACCCGGCTGGAAAGGGGCCGCTGGCTCCGCCTTCCACGTGCGCTAGGAGCAGAGCACCTACAGGCCACGTCCCCTCGGAGGGGCCCACCGAGGGATGCCCGCCTGCCCGGCCTCTGCCCCCTTCTGCCTCGGGCTGCCCAGTCCCTCTCGGGAGGCTCCTGCACACCCTTAGGGATGGGACAGCCCTCGGGCCGAGCTGGCCTCCCCTTCAGCCCACGCTCTCTTGGGGCTCTTCCTCCGGGGCTCCTGGAGAGCCGCTGCGGTGAGGGGGGGCGGCAGCATCCCGGCCGGCCCGGAGAAACGACCCAAACCCGGGAGCCGGAGCCGGAGCCGGAGCCGCGGCCCCCAGGCCCTCCCTCTTCCCCACGCGGCCCCCAGGGGTCCCGATCTCTCACCTCCCACGTAGACCCTCCTGCCGGCTTTGCCTCCTCTGATGCCGCCCCCACCCTGGCCCACTTGCTGGGGCTCTGCCTGCCTCTGCGGGTGGCCGCCGGGCTGAGGCTCGGGAGGGCTTGCTAATCGGTGCCCGTTCCCTGCCTCCCTGCCCCCCTGCCCGGGCTGAGGTCAGAACTCGGGCTCCAACCCCTTCTGGCCTCCATTAGCCTCCGTTTCCCCATCGGACGGGGACCTCCTGGGCCAGCTCCGGCTGCAGAGCCGATCCCTGACCCGCCAGAAGTGCAGGAGCCCCGACGGGAGGGACGGGGTCCCCGTGCGGTAAAGCGAGGCAGGCGCCCCCAGCCCCGCCCAGGCGTGGGAGGTGCGGAGGGCTTGGAGGAGTCCCCCGCCTGGGAGGGGCCGCCGTCTCCTTGGACACTGGCTGTGTTTGGGCTCTGTAATTAGCGTTTCCAATCAGAAACAGATGGGGAAGGAGCAGCAGACGCATTCTGCGGTGAGGGCTCGTCCAGGATGGAAAAAATGTGGGGCCACCCTGCCCCCCCCAGCGGCCCACACTTCCCCTGGCCGACTCTCGGAGGGGCCTTCCCCTCCTCAGCTGGCCCGCTCCCCTCCCCCTCCCCCTCCTCTCCCCCTCCCCCTCCCCCTCCTCTCCCCCCCACCCGGTCACTGAGGGGCGGGGAGGGCCACAGCTCCTCCTTCTTCCCCCCTCCCAGAGGACCTCGGGCCTGGAAAGGCTCTGCTGGTGCCAGGGAAGCCCGTGCCCACGGGTGGCCCCGGCTCTGCCCCTGTTCTTGGAAGGCACTGGCCGCCCTGGCCGTGCCCGTCTGGCTCCAGCGAGCCTTGACTCGTGCCTTCCCCGGGGCCCTGGGCACCCCTGGGTGACACGGCTGCCCACCTGGAGCCGCCACCCTGGAGAGGAGGCCCGGCCTGTGCCAGTCTGTGAAGGGCTCCTTTGCCATGGCTGGTGGGATCTGACAGATGCGTGTCATGCACACACACAGGCTGCCCACCGTGCCAAGCGTGCTCCTCCCAAGCCCCCTGCAGCTCCGGGGGGACCTCCTGGCAGAGCTTGCCTCGGGGCTCCACCCCCTGAACCCCGCTCCCCCACAGTGTGCTAAAAGGAGGGAAGCCCCGGGGCTCCTGTGGCCCCCTCCAATGCCTGGAACACAGTAGGTGCTTCATGAATGCCGGTGCCAGAAGGGTGAAGGTCTCGTCACTGCTGACCGACTGGCAGGCCAGCTGGCGCGGCCCAGGGGATCCCGGAGCCCGCAGAGGGCTTCTGTGGCCCTCGCCGGGTATCAGCCGGCCCACACTACAGATGGACACACTGAGACCCAGACAGTCACAGCAGGCAGTGGGAGAGCTTGGGCTAGAGCCGGCTGTCCGCTGGGCCACGGCCTGCCAGGCCCTGCTGCCCCCTTGCCCTTGGCCGTTCTCGGTGCTTCGTAAATCCTGGAATCCACGCCAAGCTTCGGTTCCAGGGCACAAGAGTGGCAGAGGCTGGGCAATGGGCACCCAGTGACTTGCCCAGAAGCGTCTGAGGCCAGATTGGAACCCAGGACCTCCCACCTCGGTCTCCCGAGCTGGCCCTCAGGACCGCTGGGAGTGTGGAGGGCTTTGGGGGGGAGTCTGAGGTTAGCTCATCCACCGTGACCACAGCCAGAGTCGGGTCCCCAGAAGCCCCGCACAGGGTGGAGTCGGGCAGAGGTGTGGCGTGCGCCCCCCTTCAGGGCGTTGGCCCTTCCGTGACTCATGGGGGAGAAAGCCCCCCCTGCTCCCCCTCCTGACTCACTCCAGCCACTTCCTACGGCTTCCCCCCGGAGGTCTGCGGCGGGCATCCTCATTAGTGCCCAGGCGGCCTCCCTTCTGCCCAGACTCTGCCCGCGCCCCCAGCCCAGGGCTCTGCTCCAACCCTTTTACCAGCACATGTTTGTCAGCAGAAAATTCCACTGTCTGTGGCCTCGGGGGCTCGGCTGGCCGGCCAGAGCATCACGTGGACACGCCTCGGCCCCCTCCGCGAGCCTCTGCCCGGCCCAGGGCCCAGGGGGGGCTCCAGAGGGAGAAGGGGCCTTCGAGCTGAGCCAGGAAGGGCAGAGCCCCTGGCAGAGGCTGGCAGGTGGCAGCGGGCAGAGCCAGGTCTGCGGCTAAACTCGGGGATTTTCCATCGTTGGGTCACGAGGGAGGCCCCGACGAGCAGGGAGTGGACGTGTCGGAGGCTTTCCTCCGTGAAGCTCGGGAGGGGGAGCCACGGCAAGGCCACAGGAGGGTCCTGCCAGGGGAAGAGGAGGCAACCCTGGGGAGAAGCGCTTCACGGGGACAGTCATGGTGGGGGAGGCAGGGAGGCCGAGGCTCACCCAGGTGGGTCCTCCCTTCCCATCAGTATCTCCCTGACTGCCCCGGTGCCTAGATGCAGGAAGCCCAGAGTTCAAATCCAGCCTCGAGCCCTTCCTCTCTGGGGCGCCCTGGGCAAGTGCCTGCCTCAATGTCCCCATCTGTCAAATGGGACCAGTCATCACAGCGTCTACCTCCCAGGGTGGCTGTGAGCATCGAATGCCATCCTGGTGGTATCTGCAAGGCCTGCCAGAGGAACGCCGGCTGTCCCATCATTCCTGCTCTGACCCTTGTTGCTTCCTGCCTAGAATCACCTGGGTGGGGAGGGGGGGGGGACTTATTCCTCCCCACCGTGAGGGTCCCGGGCTGCTGCGCTGAGATGTTAGTCGGCCAGTATTGGCAAGCGCCTACTGTGTGCCTGGAGCGCCCAGGCCCGAGAGAGAGAGAGAGAGAGAGAGAGAGAGAGAGAGAGAGAGAGAGAGACAGAGAGAGAGAGAGAGACAGAGAGAGAGAGAGAGACAGAGAGAGACAGAGAGAGACAGAGAGAGACAGAGAGAGAGACAGAGAGAGAGAGAGAGAGAGAGAGAGAGAGAGAGAGAGAGAGAGAGAGAGAGAGAGAGAGAGAGAGAGAGAGGAGAGCCGTGCCCAGCCCGCAAGGAGGCGACATGCAACAGTCCAGACACACAGACAGGAGAGAAGCGACAGAGGGGAGGCCCTGGCAGGAAGGGAAATCAGGAAGGCTTCCTGAAGGAGGTGGGATCTTAGGGGAGCCTGGAAGAAAGCCTGGGCAGGAAGTCCTCCAGGAGGAGGGCAGCTGGGCGTCGGGCTGCCGAGACGGAGGGAGACCTCAGTCCCTGCTACAAGAGTAGACGGAGGAGCCTTTGGCAACAGGGCCTTCATGCCCTCTCCTCTGGGGTCCAGCGGGTGGCTGCTGCCCGGAGGGACATGGGGCTCAGGGGAGGCCAGCCCCTGCCCTGGTGGGTGTCCGGGCTTGGGGCTGGGGCAGCCAGCAGCATCCTTTCTCCCACCCGGAGGATGGGCTCGACCCCCTTCATGCCCTCCCCTCGGACAGTCAATTGGCCAGCCTTTATCAGACAGACCTCTAGTGGGGCTGAGCCAGGGACTCTGGGAGTCAGCAGGCCTGGCCAGAGGGCTCCAGAAGGGTGTGTATATTTGGGGGGGGGTGCCCAGATAGGGGGTGTCACCACTGCTCTGGGGCCCTCTGGGCATCCCTGGGCTGGAGGCAGGGCTTAGGGCCGAAAGAGGAGGCTTTGAGGAAAAGGCCCAGTTTGAGCTGAGCCTGGAGAAGAAGGGCTGGGAGAGATGCAGCAGTAGGGACGGTGCTCTAGGCAAACTGAAGGCTCTGGGTAAAGGCAGGGAGGCTAGAATGAGAGCCTGAGGACATCGAAGGAGCTTGTACTGGCTAGAACACTTTGGCAGTCAGTCAGTGGGCATTTATGTGCCAGGAAGGGTGGAGGGGACCTGCTCCCTCACCAGGGTGGGGGTTGAGACCCTTTTTAAGGGTGGGAACCAGGAAGAAGGGGTGACGGGACTCAGTGGCAGAGGAAGGGGCAGGGTGAGAGCCCGAAGCCCCTCTGGTGGGCTCTCAGGAGGGCTGTGGGGAAGGACCAGGGTCAAGGTCTCTAGGAGAAGCCCCGGGGATGGGCTCCTCTCCTCCATCAGCTGGGAGGCTGAGTCCTGCCCAGCCCATACATTTTCAAAGGGGGAAACTGAGGCACTGCTGCCGAGAGGTCCCATGGGAAGTCTGCAGGCTTCTCCAAGGCCCTTCCTCTCCGCAGCACAGGGGGCCAGATAAAGGCCCCTCCCCCGCGGGCCAGCCCCACCCTGCCCAACCCCACCCTCGCAGCCGCTTTCTGGGCCTCGAGAAGTGCTCAGTGCCCAGCAGGAAGCCCTCGTCCCACGGCCGGGCCCCAGAGGTGCTTCTCTCCCCAGCCTGCCTCTGCCCTCCCGGGACCCTGCCTGGGGCGGGGCCTGCCCCCTAGAGGTTGCCGCGGGCTGCGCTGGCTGGTGGGGAAGCCCCATCGCGATGGCTCTCACGGCAGGGGGTGGGGGATGGGACCCCCACCTGCCAGGCCCTCCCAGCCCCTCCCTTTGATGGAGGGCATTGCGCTGGCCACATCTCTCCTCCTCTGCTCCCTCCCGTCGGGGTGGGGTGGGGCGCGCGCGGTTACTGCCTCCCCTCCCCCCTCCCGGCCCCCCCGCTGAGGCCTATCCCAGGCCGGAGCACCGGACTTTCCCCCTGGCCAGCCGGGGAGGGGGGGTGCGGAGCCCCCGCGGCCGCTAAAGTCCAAGCTCAGGCTAACGGGCCGCCGGGCTGGCTAATCTTCAAGCGTGGCAGGAAAGGAGGCTCGGCTGGGCCCCGACAAGCGACCCCGCGAGGTGTCGGCTAGCAGCCGAAGTGCTGACGGCCCCCGCCGGCCCCCGCCCCCTCCCCCAGCTGGCCAGCCGCCAGGGCTCCCTCGCAGGACTTTGGCTCCCGCCCGCCGCCGCTGCACGTGCACCTGCCCCGCTGGCAGCCCCAGCACCCTCCTCCTCCTCCTCCTCATCCCAAACTCCTCAACGGCAGCCCACCGGCCGGCCCCGCCCGCTCCGCCCCGCCCCGACACCCCCACCCCCTCCCGCTTCTCTTTCTCCTCGGGTCTCGGCACCAAGTAAGAGGCGGCAGTGTGGATGGAAGAGCGCTCAGAGGATCTGGGTGACCTTGGACAAGTCACTGACTCTCTGATCTAGCTCCGGAGGACTTGGTCAGCCCTGGCCCCAGGCGCGCCCCTTCCTCGGCCGGCCATCGCAGGAGGCAAGCAGGAAGGAGCCGGCCGGTCCTCCCCCCACTCCCTCCCCCGCGGGCACAGGCCTCGGACCCAGGGCTCCCTTGGGTGCGGGCCAGGCCCGGTAATGGGATGGCAGTGACAGTTTGGTGGGGGTCCCCAGGACCTCTGGGGCCGCCGCTGGGACTGGGGGGGCCTTTGGGGAACTGCAGACGCATCCCACTAGGGGGCGGGGTCCAGCTTCCCTCCCCTCCTGGAAGCCCTCTGCCCAGAGAGCCCCGGTAGGGAGGCAGGGGGAGGGGGATCCCTGCCAACTCCAAGGGCAGCGGCAGCGCTCCCGCCTCCTCCCTTCCCAGACGGCCAAGGTTTGCGCCAGCTCAGGCAGGTTCACGGCTTCCCCCAAACCCAGCGGCCGACCAAATGGGGGGCAGAGTGGACCCTCCGCGGCCCCCTCCGACCCCCCACATTATCCAAGGGTGCTGGGGGGCGGTAAGCCCTTAAGGAGCCTCCCACTGGCCCCAGGTGCCCAGCTTCCTCGAGAGCTGCCATGTCCCGCGCCCTGAGCCCTCGGAGAGGAGAGGATGCTCTCGTGGGTGCCCGCCTCCGCCTCCGCCGGGACCCAGCCCTCTAGGCTGGCCGGCCACCCATGGGCGCCCCCACTTACCCCGTTGAGCCCGAGGGTGTTGCCAGGGAGGTTGGACGTGATGCCCCACAGGATGGCGGTGGCCACGATGGCCCCTACGGACTGGGCGATGATGTACATGACGGCGCGCAGGAGGCTGATCTGGCAGCTGAGCAGGAGCCCCAGGGTGACGGCCGGGTTGAGGTGGGCCCCGCTGATGTGGCCCACGCTCTGGGCCAGGGTGGCGATGCTGAGGCCGAAGGCCAGGGAGACCTTGACGTTGTCCTGCACGGCCGGCGCCGTCTTGTTGGCCTCCAGGGGGTAGTTGTAGCCCAGCGCCGAGCCGATGCTGATGAAGACGAAGAGGATCATGGCCAAGAACTCGGCCACCACAGCCCTCCAGAAGAGCTTCTTCTTGAACTCGCTGGCCATGCTGCCCTGCCCTGCCCTGCCCTGCCCTGCCCTGCCTCAGTGGCTGCAGCCGCTTGGCACACCGTCCTCGCCCTCGGAGCCCAAGCAGCGCTCTGGAGAGCAGCCCGCGTCTGGGGCTATTTATAGGGCCCGGGGGGGGGGGGGGGGGGGGAGGGCAGGGGGAGAGGAGGAGGAGGGCGAGGGCGTAGCACAAAAGGAGGAAGGCTGGGCTTTCCTTGGGGGCCGGCCAGCCGGGCAGAGGGGGCGGAGAGATGGACGCACAGTGAGTGCCAGCTGGGGGGGCCCCTTCCCTCTCCTTGTCCCTCCCTCCCTCCCTCCCCAGTGGGCTGCTGCTGCCGCCCCACCACAAGCGGGCCGACCGCCGGCGGGCGGGCAGCTCTAAGAGGCTTTCGGAAATTCTCATAAACGGCCTCTTAGAGCAGCTTGAGGAATGCCAGCGTGCCTCTGCCCCAGGGCGCCCTCGCCTGTGCCTACCCACCCCTCCTCCAGGACGGAGCCCTGGGAGCTGGGCCTTGGCATCAGGATGCCCTGGGGGGGGCGGGGGGGCCCGTTACTTGGAGGGAGGCCCAGCAACAGGGCTTCTCCCATAGGCTGGCCGGCTGGGGGTGGGGGGAGGAGGGGCAGGCGGGGCTGGGCAGGCAGATCACTCCATGATTGGCAGGCCAACATCCCCGAGCCCCCGGGCCAGGGCCCACCCTGCCCTCCCCTGCCCACCTCTCCTTCCCTCTGGCTTGGCACAGGGCTGGCTGGGGGCGCGGGGAGCACCGGGAGTCCCCAGTGCCACCCCCTAGTGAGCAGGGCGGAGGGCTGTCCCCCCACCCAAAGGTTGCTGCTCCAGGCACTCAGGCCGGCCCAAATGCACTTGTCTCTTTCCTGCCCCAAGGCAGCCTGCTCTGCCATCTCCAGGGAGACTGGATGGAGGACTGGGGCGAGGGCTCGGCTGGGGACTGGGCAGAGAGAGGAGAAAAGGGAGGGAGGGAGGGAGAGGAAGCTGGGAGAGGAGGGGAGGGGAGGGGAGGGGACAGGAGGAGAGGGGAGGGGACAGGAGGAGAGGGGAGGGGACAGGAGGAAGGCCGAAAAAAGAGAAAGAGCAACTGGGTGGTGCAGAGGATAGAATGCCAGGGCTGTAGTCAGAAAGAGCTGAGCTCAAATGTGGCTGCAGACACCACTGCCTGTGTGCCCCTGGGCAAGTTGCTGAACCCAGTGTGCCTCAGTTTCCTCATTTGTAAAATGAGCTGGAGAAGAAAATGGCAAACCAGTCCAGCGTCTTTGCCAAGCAAAACCCAAATCAGGTCATGAAGAACACAAGAACCCACCACCCAGGATTGTTGTGAGGGTCAAATGAGATGGTATCGGAAGAGGGCCTGGCACACAGTAGGGACTGTGGAGATATGAGCTATTAAAGGGGGACTGGAAAGAGGAAAATGGAAGAGGAGATGGGGAAGGGGGGAAGGCTGCCAGCATGGGGAGAGGGAAGCCCCGCCATTCCTGGGGACCCTGAGCGCAGGGTGGGGGGGGGGGACTGGCCTCCTTGAGGGAAAGAGGACATTTTCTCTCTCAGCTGTCCTCGCCATCTGGAGGGGTTGTCAGCACCCTTTCACTGTGGGCAGTGCCCTCTGTGATACCAGCCTCCTTCTGGCTATGCAAAGAGAGGAAGAGTAAAAGAAGAGAGGGAAAATGGAAGGGAGAGGGGGAAGCAGGAAGGGGAGAAGCAGGAGTACACATGGAGAGACAGAGATGGCAAAAGGGTGGGTTAAGGGAGCCCTACAAGGCTCCAGGATGGCACAGGGAAAGAGGTCCCAGAGAAAAGGATGAAAGTGATCGAGTAGGAAATGAGTCTCTTGGCAGGGGCCAAGGAAGGGGTATTGGAACCCAGCCCTCGAGGGCCGTCATTCCTCTGTTCTGCCCTCCCCTCACCCCTCCCTGAGGTATGTGCCCTTTCAAAGTCCCGGATTTCCTCTCCCTTTGCAGACTCACTTCAAAGGTGGCAATGGGACAGGACCAGATTTAGGGGAGAGAACAACAAATCCAGTATTGAGATCAGAAGGTCGATTAAGAATCAGCTCAGATTGTTTTGGTCCTTCCTCCCCCAGCCCCCAGGATCTGCCCCAGTGCTTCCTCCCACTTACGTCACTGGCCTGCTTTCTCCACCCTGCCGGACTAAGGTTTGGGGATGGGCCTGGGGGCTCGGAGCTAAGCAAAGGTCCTGAGCCCAGACCGCAGAGAGTCAAGCACAGCCACACCTGGTTACCAGGGTCAGCGCAGGCCAGGCTTGGCTCCTGGATAGTTTGAGTTCCATCAGGCCGCTCCTTCTAAGGCCTTTTTCGGTGAACAGGCACTGCCTCTGGACTGACACCCAGCGGAAGTGGAGTCCCTGGCCTCCAGCAGCTTCCAGTCCAGGGAGGGAAGGCGGGGTAGAAGGGCACTGAAAGGGGGCGGGGAAGGGGCGAGAGGGGGACGAGCCAGGGCCGGCCTGGGCGTGGGGGAGTCGGAGGGGAGGACAGCCAGCCCGCTCCCGGGCTCATTCCGCCTCGCACCTCCTTTTCTGGATACATAGTTGCAGGCTGTGTCCCTCCCCAGGGAGCAGCTCGTTTCTTTTCCCTGGGGGAGTCTTTGTGTCCCCAGCACCAAGGACAGGGCCGGGGCCTGGGCCGGGGGAGGCGGAGGGAGAGGGGGAGGGGAGGCCCCAGGCGGACAGGGTTCGAGCCTTCCGAGTGCTGGCGGAGGGGCCGAAGGAATAGCGGAGCGCCTGGGAAAGGGAGCGGCGGGCCAGGACGGCCCCCAAGGTCCGCGCCGGCCTGGATGGCCGGCCTCTAGCTTGCTGTGGGCTCTGCTGCCGGCAGCTCTCGGCCCTGCACGTCCCAGGCTTGCTGTGTGCAGGTTCCCGAGGAATCCCTCCCGGAGGTCCGAACACAGGCTTAGGCTGGGCCCAGGAGGCCGGCACAGATAGCAGCGGGCGGGAGTCTGGGCTGCTCCTGCCTTTGCCCCTCCCCCAGGCCTGGCTCCCGGCTCCTGCCCCGCCCTTCACTAGCGCAGGCCATCCAGCTCCACAGACACAGTTGGCCGGTCTCGGTTGTGTCCTGGACGTGGCTCCCGTCTGTGCGGGGAGGACGCCTTCCCAGAGCCGCCCCCAGCCTTGGGGCCCAAAAGAGAGGATGGGGAGGGGCTTGGGGTGCACGGCGGCACGCAGCAGGCCGGCACTCGCCCTTCCCTTCGGAGCTCGCAGACACTATTAACTTCTGGGGCGCAAACACTGTCCCGGCTCCTTTCTTGGCGCCCTGTGGCAGTGCGCCCCCCCTCCCCCGCCGTGCCATCTCCCTGCGCCCCCTCTGGGTGCTGCCCGCAGCCCTCTTCCAATCCGGACCAGCCTCGGTCAGAATTTCAAGGACGTGCATCTACTGCCGACGTGGACACGACCTCTCCGCACGCCCCAGCCCAGGGTCTTCCTCATCCCGCCAGAAGCTCGGAAGAGGCAGGCTAGCGCCTCCCCTGGTATCGGGCACCGAAAGCGACTGCGAAGAAGGCCATCCGGGGCTTCACCTCAGGCTTGAAAGGGCCAAACACTGTGAACTCTGGTGCCTCACCTCAGGCTGGTGCCAGGGCTTGGGACATTAAGGGCTGGGATGGGGTGCTCTGCTGTGGGCTTAGGCAGCGTTCCAGGATCCCCAAGTTGGCCTATTCCCAGGGTCAGAACCTGGTATTGGAGACGGGAGGTGGATGGCCCACACTCCTCGGTGTCCAGGTTTACTTCTAGTTCCTCCTTATCCAGTGAAAACGAATTCTCTCTCTGCCTGCCTTTCAAGTTTCCACAGGAGAGTTCAGCTGAAAAAGCCGGGGGGTTAAGTGGACCACAAGCTCAGTAGGACTACACACCGATAAGAGGTCTGGCTCTATGCTTAGAATCAAACTCTAGTCCAAGAATCCTTTGTCTCTCCCAGCCAGGTGCCATTTGTTCATCAACATGTTGCCCATTGGGAAAATCTCCAGGGCAATGTGAACAGGGTGGCCAGCGGCTCATCAGACACCAGGCCCCAAGAGGTTGGCCCGAAGGACCCAGGAAGGGCCTGGGGAGTGTGGGGGGCCCCTACACATTTGAAGGGCTGGCATATGAAACAGGGGGTCAGTTGGATTTGCCAGGCCCCAGCCACGATGCAGAAGGTACAAAGAAGCATCTTTGACTTGAAGGGGCAGCTCCCTGGCGAAGGCTCCATGTGCAGGACCTGAGCAGAGGGCCAAGGCAGACCTAGAAATCTGCCCTGCTCCAAACCTTACCCCACCCAGAATCTCCGGAGGCCCTTTGGCAGTTGGAGGGTAAACACAGCTGATTACCAGCACTTTATGGGTTTATGGAGTGGTCAGACCAGTGGCTGCTTCCTGCAGAAAGGTCAGTTAGGCCAGAAGGCAGGTAGAGTGAGTGTGGTAAGAGGTGAGAGTCTCATAGTGGGGGTTCTGGGTGCAGTGGCTGAGAGGTTCTGAGGTCCTCCTCTCCCTGAAGTCTTCTCTCTCTGAGGTCCTCCTCTCCATGCTCCTCTCTCTGAGGTCTTCTTCTACCTGAGGTCCTCCTCTACCTGAGGTCCTCCTCTCTCTGAGGTCTTCCTCTCCCTGAGGTCCTTCTCTCCCTGAGGTCCTCCTCTCTCTGAGGTCCTCCTCTACCTGAGGTCTTCCTCTCCCTGAGGTCTTCCTCTCCCTGAGGTCCTCCTCTATCTGAGGTCCTCCTCTCCCTGAAGTCTTCTCTCTCTGAGGTCCTCCTCTCCATGCTCCTCTCTCTGAGGTCTTCCTCTACCTGAGGTCCTCCTCTCCCTGAGGTCCTCCTCTCCCTGAGGTCCTCCTCTCTCTGAGGTCTTCCTCTCCCTGAGGTCCTTCTCTCCCTGCTCCTCTCCCTGAGGTCCTCCTCTCCCTGAGGTCCTCCTCTCTCTGAGGTCCTCCTCTCCATGCTCCTCTCTCTGAGGTCTTCCTCTACCTGAGGTCCTCCTCTACCTGAGGTCCTCCTCTCTCTGAGGTCTTCCTCTCCATGCTCCTCTCTCTGAGGTCTTCCTCTACCTGAGGTCCTCCTCTCTCTGAGGTCCTCCTCTCCATGCTCCTCTCCCTGAGGTCCTCCTCTCCCTGCTCCTCTCCCTGAGGTCCTCCTCTCCCTGAAGTCTTCTCTTTCTGAGGTCCTCCTCTCCATGCTCCTCTCTCTGAGGTCTTCCTCTCCCTGAGGTCTTCCTCTCCCTGAGGTCCTCCTCTATCTGAGGTCCTCCTCTCCCTGAAGTCTTCTCTCTCTGAGGTCCTCCTCTCCATGCTCCTCTCTCTGAGGTCTTCCTCTACCTGAGGTCCTCCTCTACCTGAGGTCCTCCTCTCTCTGAGGTCTTCCTCTCCATGCTCCTCTCTCTGAGGTCTTCCTCTACCTGAGGTCCTCCTCTCTCTGAGGTCCTCCTCTCCATGCTCCTCTCCCTGAGGTCCTCCTCTCCCTGCTCCTCTCCCTGAGGTCCTCCTCTCCCTGAAGTCTTCTCTTTCTGAGGTCCTCCTCTCCATGCTCCTCTCCCTGAGGTCCTCCTCTCCCTGAAGTCTTCTCTCTCTGAGGTCCTCCTCTCCATGCTCCTCTCTCTGAGGTCTTCCTCTACCTGAGGTCCTCCTCTCCCTGAGGTCCTCCTCTCCCTGAGGTCCTCCTCTCTCTGAGGTCTTCCTCTCCCTGAGGTCCTCCTCTCCCTGCTCCTCTCCCTGAGGTCCTCCTCTCCCTGAGGTCCTCCTCTCTCTGAGGTCCTCCTCTCCATGCTCCTCTCTCTGAGGTCTTCCTCTACCTGAGGTCCTCCTCTACCTGAGGTCCTCCTCTCTCTGAGGTCTTCCTCTCCATGCTCCTCTCTCTGAGGTCTTCCTCTACCTGAGGTCCTCCTCTACCTGAGGTCCTCCTCTCTCTGAGGTCTTCCTCTCCATGCTCCTCTCCCTGAGGTCCTCCTCTCCCTGCTCCTCTCCCTGAGGTCCTCCTCTCCCTGAAGTCTTCTCTCTCTGAGGTCCTCCTCTCCATGCTCCTCTCTCTGAGGTCTTCCTCTACCTGAGGTCCTCCTCTCCCTGAGGTCCTCCTCTCCCTGAGGTCCTCCTCTCTCTGAGGTCTTCCTCTCCCTGAGGTCCTCCTCTCCCTGCTCCTCTCCCTGAGGTCCTCCTCTCCCTGAGGTCCTCCTCTCTCTGAGGTCCTCCTCTCCATGCTCCTCTCTCTGAGGTCTTCCTCTACCTGAGGTCCTCCTCTACCTGAGGTCCTCCTCTCTCTGAGGTCTTCCTCTCCATGCTCCTCTCTCTGAGGTCTTCCTCTACCTGAGGTCCTCCTCTACCTGAGGTCCTCCTCTCTCTGAGGTCTTCCTCTCCCTGAGGTCCTCCTCTCTCTGAGGTCCTCCTCTACCTGAGGTCCTTCTCTCCCTGAGGTCCTCCTCTCTCTGAGGTCCTCCTCTACCTGAGGTCTTCCTCTCCCTGAGGTCCTCCTCTATCTGAGGTCTTCCTCTACCTGAGGTCCTTCTCTCTCTGAGGTCCTCCTCTATCTGAGGTCTTCCTCTACCTGAGGTCCTTCTCTCTCTGAGGTCCTCCTCTCCATGCTCCTCTCTCTGAGGTCTTCCTCTACCTGAGGTCCTCCTCTCCCTGAGGTCCTCCTCTCCCTGAGGTCCTCCTCTCTCTGAGGTCCTCCTCTCCCTGAGGTCCTCCTCTCCCTGCTCCTCTCCCTGAGGTCCTCCTCTCCCTGAAGTCTTCTCTCTCTGAGGTCCTCCTCTCCATGCTCCTCTCTCTGAGGTCTTCCTCTACCTGAGGTCCTCCTCTCTCTGAGGTCCTCCTCTCTCTGAGGTCTTCCTCTCCCTGAGGTCCTCCTCTCCCTGCTCCTCTCCCTGAGGTCCTCCTCTCCCTGAGGTCCTCCTCTCTCTGAGGTCCTCCTCTCCCTGCTCCTCTCCCTGAGGTCCTCCTCTCCCTGAAGTCTTCTCTCTCTGAGGTCCTCCTCTCCATGCTCCTCTCTCTGAGGTCTTCCTCTACCTGAGGTCCTCCTCTCTCTGAGGTCCTCCTCTCTCTGAGGTCTTCCTCTCCCTGAGGTCCTCCTCTCCCTGCTCCTCTCCCTGAGGTCCTCCTCTCCCTGAGGTCCTCCTCTCTCTGAGGTCCTCCTCTCCATGCTCCTCTCTCTGAGGTCTTCCTCTACCTGAGGTCCTCCTCTACCTGAGGACCTCCTCTCTCTGAGGTCTTCCTCTCCATGCTCCTCTCTCTGAGGTCTTCCTCTACCTGAGGTCCTCCTCTACCTGAGGTCCTCCTCTCTCTGAGGTCTTCCTCTCCCTGAGGTCCTCCTCTCTCTGAGGTCCTCCTCTACCTGAGGTCCTTCTCTCCCTGAGGTCCTCCTCTCTCTGAGGTCCTCCTCTACCTGAGGTCTTCCTCTCCCTGAGGTCTTCCTCTCCCTGAGGTCCTCCTCTATCTGAGGTCTTCCTCTACCTGAGGTCCTTCTCTCCCTGAGGTCTTCCTCTCCCTAAGGTCCTCCTCTCTCTGAGGTCTTCCTCTCCCTGAGGTCCTCCTCTCTCTGTGGTCTTCCTCTCCCTGCGGTCCTCCTCTCCCTGAGGTCCTCCTCTCCCTGAGGTCCTCCTCTCCCTGAGGTCTTCCTCTCCCTGAGGTCCTCCTCTCCCTGAGGTCCTCCTCTCCCTGAGGTCTTCCTCTCCCTGAGGTCTTCCTCTCCCTGAGGTCCTCCTCTACCTGAGGTCTTCCTCTCCCTGAGGTCCTCCTCTATCTGAGGTCCTCCTCTACCTGAGGTCCTTCTCTACCTGAGGTCCTCCTCTCTCTGAGGTCCTCCTCTCTCTGAGGTCTTCCTCTCCCTGAGGTCCTCCTCTACCTGAGGTCCTCCTCTCCCTGAGGTCCTCCTCTCCCTGAGGTCTTCCTCTCCCTGAGGTCCTCCTCTCCCTTAGGTCCTCCTCTACCTGAGGTCCTCCTCTACCTGAGGTCCTCCTCTCTCTGAGGTCTTCCTCTCCTTGAGGTCCTCCTCTCCCTGAGGTCCTCCTCTCCCTGAGGTCCTTCTCTCCCTGAGGTCCTCCTCTCTCTGAGGTCTTCCTCTCCCTGCGGTCCTCCTCTCCCTAAGGTCCTTCTCTCCCTGAGGTCCTCCTCTCCGAGGTCCTCCTCTCTCTGAGGTCTTCCTCTCCCTGAGGTCCTCCTCTATCTGAGGTCCTCCTCTACCTGAGGTCCTTCTCTACCTGAGGTCCTCCTCTCTCTGAGGTCCTCCTCTCCCTGAGGTCTTCCTCTCCCTGAGGTCCTCCTCTCTCTGAGGTCTTCCTCTCCCTGAGGTCCTCCTCTCTCTGAGGTCTTCCTCTCCCTGCGGTCCTCCTCTACCTGAGGTCCTTCTCTACCTGAGGTCCTCCTCTCTCTGAGGTCCTCCTCTCCCTGAGGTCTTCCTCTCCCTGCGGTCCTCCTCTACCTGAGGTCCTTCTCTACCTGAGGTCCTCCTCTCTCTGAGGTCCTCCTCTCTCTGAGGTCTTCCTCTCTCTGAGGTCCTCCTCTCTCTGAGGTCTTCCTCTCCCTGCGGTCCTCCTCTACCTGAGGTCCTTCTCTACCTGAGGTCCTCCTCTCTCTGAGGTCCTCCTCTCCCTGAGATCTACCTCTCCCTGAGGTCCTCCTCTCTCTGAGGTCTTCCTCTCCCTGCGGTCCTCCTCTCTCTGAGGTCTTCCTCTCCCTGAGGTCCTCCTCTCTCTGAGGTCTTCCTCTCCCTGCGGTCCTCCTCTACCTGAGGTCCTCCTCTACCTGAGGTCCTCCTCTCCCTGAGGTCTTCCTCTCCCTGAGGTCCTCCTCTCCCTGAGGTCCTCCTCTCCCTGAGGTCCTCCTCTCCCTGAGGTCCTCCTCTCCCTGAGGTCTTCCTCTCCCTGAGGTCCTCCTCTCCCTGAGGTCTTCCTCTCCCTGAGGTCTTCCTCTCCCTGAGGTCTTCCTCTCCCTGAGGTCCTCCTCTATCTGAGGTCTTCCTCTACCTGAGGTCCTTCTCTCCCTGAGGTCTTCCTCTCCCTAAGGTCCTCCTCTCTCTGAGGTCTTCCTCTCCCTGAGGTCCTCCTCTCTCTGTGGTCTTCCTCTCCCTGCGGTCCTCCTCTCCCTGAGGTCCTCCTCTCCCTGAGGTCCTCCTCTCCCTGAGGTCTTCCTCTCCCTGAGGTCCTCCTCTCCCTGAGGTCCTCCTCTCCCTGAGGTCTTCCTCTCCCTGAGGTCTTCCTCTCCCTGAGGTCCTCCTCTACCTGAGGTCTTCCTCTCCCTGAGGTCCTCCTCTATCTGAGGTCCTCCTCTACCTGAGGTCCTTCTCTACCTGAGGTCCTCCTCTCTCTGAGGTCCTCCTCTCTCTGAGGTCTTCCTCTCCCTGAGGTCCTCCTCTACCTGAGGTCCTCCTCTCCCTGAGGTCCTCCTCTCCCTGAGGTCTTCCTCTCCCTGAGGTCCTCCTCTCCCTTAGGTCCTCCTCTACCTGAGGTCCTCCTCTACCTGAGGTCCTCCTCTCTCTGAGGTCTTCCTCTCCTTGAGGTCCTCCTCTCCCTGAGGTCCTCCTCTCCCTGAGGTCCTTCTCTCCCTGAGGTCCTCCTCTCTCTGAGGTCTTCCTCTCCCTGCGGTCCTCCTCTCCCTAAGGTCCTTCTCTCCCTGAGGTCCTCCTCTCCGAGGTCCTCCTCTCTCTGAGGTCTTCCTCTCCCTGAGGTCCTCCTCTATCTGAGGTCCTCCTCTACCTGAGGTCCTTCTCTACCTGAGGTCCTCCTCTCTCTGAGGTCCTCCTCTCCCTGAGGTCTTCCTCTCCCTGAGGTCCTCCTCTCTCTGAGGTCTTCCTCTCCCTGAGGTCCTCCTCTCTCTGAGGTCTTCCTCTCCCTGCGGTCCTCCTCTACCTGAGGTCCTTCTCTACCTGAGGTCCTCCTCTCTCTGAGGTCCTCCTCTCCCTGAGGTCTTCCTCTCCCTGCGGTCCTCCTCTACCTGAGGTCCTTCTCTACCTGAGGTCCTCCTCTCTCTGAGGTCCTCCTCTCTCTGAGGTCTTCCTCTCTCTGAGGTCCTCCTCTCTCTGAGGTCTTCCTCTCCCTGCGGTCCTCCTCTACCTGAGGTCCTTCTCTACCTGAGGTCCTCCTCTCTCTGAGGTCCTCCTCTCCCTGAGATCTACCTCTCCCTGAGGTCCTCCTCTCTCTGAGGTCTTCCTCTCCCTGCGGTCCTCCTCTCTCTGAGGTCTTCCTCTCCCTGAGGTCCTCCTCTCTCTGAGGTCTTCCTCTCCCTGCGGTCCTCCTCTACCTGAGGTCCTCCTCTACCTGAGGTCCTCCTCTCCCTGAGGTCTTCCTCTCCCTGAGGTCCTCCTCTCCCTGAGGTCCTCCTCTCCCTGAGGTCCTCCTCTCCCTGAGGTCCTCCTCTCCCTGAGGTCTTCCTCTCCCTGAGGTCCTCCTCTCCTAGCTCAATGCCACTCCTCTATTTTGAGTCCTCCTGGGCCTAAGGGCAAGATGCCTGAGTAGAGCAGAGAGGCTTGGGAAGCCCCACAGTGAACAGGGTCTAACCCAGGTGGGTGGCCCATTTGGGAATGGGTAAACCAGGACCCAAGGACTGAACAGAGGTCCCCAAAGTCACATGAGCTGCTAATGCAGAGACCATTCCAGTCACCCCATTCATTCATTCATTCATTCATTCATTCATTCATTCATTCACTCACACACTCCTCAAACATTCATGGAGTGAGACTCCAATCATGGACTTCAACTCAAGAGCAAGAAAACTACCTTTCTCTGATCCTGTTTATGATGAGACTCCTCAGGCTCTCCGCCTGACCTGTGCCTGCACTACCCCTGGCAGCTGTCCACAGAGGGGTGGGGTTGGGGCACCGGCTGGCCCTCGAGGCTGGTCCCAGGCAGGGGATGCCCTGAACCAATGGGTCCTTCTGGCCTCTCTCAGGAAAGGGGGCCGCGTCCTCTTCGTCCCACTGGTCACAGACGAGCCATGCGACCGACTACCAAGAGGGCAGGACCATTTCCTTCCACAGGGAAGGCAGAGCCTCTCAGTTCTCCAAACGCTGATTATCTCCCGGACAGGCAAAGCCGTTTGCTGGCAGAGATAGGGCAGGGGTTCAGGAGACAGGCTGAAAGCAGGCACAGCTTGCCCAGGGGTACAAAGCTAGCCAGTGTCTGAGGCAGGATTCAAACCCAGGGCTTCCTGGCTCCAGATGAGGTGTATAAACCACTGTAATATGAAACTCTGGTGTTAGGGCGTTGGCCAAGCCTGATGTTAGCCCTGTGAGGAGCTGCTGGTGCCAATTCCCTGCAAGGCTAAAGCTAAGCAAGCCCAGAGTTCCTTGGGGCTTCCTGGGGCCAGATGCCCCCTTCCCTGGCTGAGAAGCCCAGCAACCTAGAGCAGCCTCAAGCTGCCCATGTCACCAGGATGCCCTGGAACACTCTGAGTCCTTCGAAGAACCAGCATGCCAGCTCTGCCTCTCACCTTCTCCAGTGATTCTTGGAAGGCTGGCTTGTCCTGTATGGAGGGAAGAGCCATGGCCCTCCTCTCCTTGCTCCTCGGCTCTGCCACAGGCCCCCCATTATGTCTTCCTCCATGTCTCCTGGCACTTTCCAAGACTCCAGAGCTTCTCAGTTCCTCCCTGTGCTCAGGAACATGAGGGGAGCGGAGGCAGAGAAACACTGGGCATGGGCAGTGCCAGGGGGAAGATGCACCTGGGCAAGCCCATTTAGAGATCCTGGCCTTGATCACATCAAGCTTTGTATTTCAGTCTTCCACCTCTTTCAGGAAGCCTTCCCTGACTGCCTTGGCTCACAGAGACACATCCTCTTGTGGCCTCAAAATCCTTACTGACTGGAGGCCCCTCCCCAGGCCAGCTCACAGGTTAGGGTTGGGGTTAGGCCTGAGTCCTGTGACTGTTGCATGTCCCAGGGACGGGCCTGGCCCTTCTCCTCCCCACAGATGATTGTGCCTGGGACCCAACTGGCCTCTTTTTCTCCAAGGTAAGCATGGGGAGATATTCTGGTGGCAGGAGAAAGGAGGAGTCTGGGGCCTACTTGATAAGCATCTTGGGGTCCCACAACCCCCATCTGCAGCTGCCTGCCTGGGACAATCCCCAAAGCTTTCCCCAACCTGCCCAGTTAGCAAACAGGCTGGCCACTGGAGGTCCGGCGGACTCTTAGGTCCATCCAACTCCGGTTACTGAGTGTCAGCACGACCCAGGATGCCCAGCCTCTGCTCCTGACCTCCTCTGCAGCCTCCTCACTCTGGGCGACCCTCTGCCCAGCCGGCCCTTCCGAGGATTGGCCTGTTATCCCCAGAGCTGCCACTCTAAGGAGTGTCACTTGTCCAGGCCAGCCCTGAGGGCCCCCTCTTTCGTTCCTTCCTTCCTTCCTTCCTTCCTTCCTTCCTTCCTTCCTTCCTTCCTTCCTTCCTTCCTTCCTTCCTTCCTTCCTTCCTTCCTTCCTTCCTTCCTTCCTTCCTTCCTTCCTTCCTTCCTTCCTTCCTTCCTTCCTTCCTTCCTTCCTTCCTCCCTCCCTCCCTTCCTTCCTTCCTTCCTTCCTCCCTCCCTCCCTCCCTCCCTCCCTCCCTCCCTCCCTTCCTCCCTCCCTCTTTCCCTCCCTCCCTCCCTCCCTCCCTTCCTTCCTTCCTTCCTTCCTTCCTCCCTCCCTCCCTCCCTCCCTCCCTCCCTCCCTCTTTCCCTCCCTCCCTTCCTTCCTTCCTTCCTTCCTTCGTTCCTTCGTTCCTTCCTTCGTTCCTTCCTTCGTTCCTTCCTTCCTTCCTTCCTTCCTTCCTTCCTTCCTTCCTTCCTTCCTTCCTTCCTTCCTTCCTCCGTGGCCTCCTCCTGGACTCCGTTCTTCTCCAGGCCTTTCCTGTTGGAATGAAGACTCCTCAGCAGGAGGGACTGTTCTTCTTTGGGCTCCACAGGCATTTCCAGGGCTTAGCCCAAAGTCTGGGCTCATCAGTGTTTCTTGATGTGACCGAGTAGGCAGGTGCCCCCCTGTAGGAGCACATAAAGCCAGAGAGGTCCCAGGCCCTGGCTACAGTCATGCAGCAGCTGCCAAATGGTGTGTGTTGAGAGGGGGACCTCTTGGTGCCCTGGGAGTGGGGGGGGGCAGGGCTATCTTGATTCATCTGGTGTGTGGCCCCTTATTTACTCCATCTTAGCATTCCCCACAGAGAGGAGAGACTGGCATCACCCCCATATCTGGGGAGAGAGAATTTCCAGGGGCTCAGAGGAAGGCAGCCCCAAAGGAATGGCAAGTGGTCAAGAGGGAAAGTCTAATTCTAGGAAGAAAAGAGGGAGCAGCCTCCCAGGACTGACCGACTTTGATGTGGAACATTCCGGCACTTCTATTTTGTGCCTTTCCTTATGCCCAGCACAGCAGCTTCCCCTCACCAGCTTACATTTGTGTGCTGACGACTCCCCTGAGTTTAAGGGGTACCCTCTGGGGTTAGATTCCTATCACTTCAGAGCACGGAAGCCCCCATCAGTATGCTTCCCTTTAAAAAGAGCTGCTAAAGGTATTTTAGTGCAGGGCTCCTTTTCCTTTATCTCTGATCTCACTGGGATACAGACCTGCAGTGGTATTGCTGGGTCCCAGGATCTGCATCATTTGAGTTGGGTTCCACATTGCTCTCCAGAATGACTGTATCTCTTCACAGCTCCACCAACAATGTACTGGTGTCCCAATTTCCCCACATCCCCTCCCACATTTATCACTTTCTTTTTTGGTCACATTAGTGGTCTGATTGATGTGAGGTGGTACCTCAGAGTTCTTTTAATTTGCATTTCTCTAGTAAAAAGTGATAGGTAGATAGACTGATTGATAGATGACCAGGGCTAGTTTTAGTCTCTTCCTCTGAGCATGGCCTGTTCACGTCCTATGACTTTCTGGATTGGGGAATGTTTTATATTCTCATAAATTTGACTCCTTTCTCTTTATATTTGAGAAATTAAGCTTTGGTCAGAGATACTTGCTATTAGGAGTTTTTACACATTTGTTGTTCCCCTTCTAGTTTGGGTTGCATTGGTTTTAGTTGTGCAAAACCTCTTAACTTTAATGTCACCAAATTATCGATCTCATTTGTCATGATGCTCCCTCCCTAGGCCTTGTTTGGTCGTACATTCTTCCCTATTCATAAGTCTGACCTGTAAACTTTTCCGTGTCCCCCAATTTGTTTATGGGGTCGCCTTTACTTCTAGATTCAAGTATCGTTTTGTATGGCGTGAGATGTTGGCCCATGCTTAATCTCGGCCATACTGCTTGCCCCCTTCCCCCAGCAGCTTTTGTCACATGGTGAGCTCTTTCCCCGTTCCTAACAAAAACATTAGCGAACAGGGGAATAAAGAGGGCCCGCCTGAGCGTGATAGGTGACGTCTGTCCCAAACCGTCAGCCAGTGTCATCTGTAATGGAATCAATTCCAACTCCTCCCAGTGAGAGCAGGTGCAGCAAGGGTGCACGTGCTCAACACGATTACTGAATATTGGATAAGAGATGCTTGCCATAAAATAGGTCTGGATCAACCACACGTAAAAAGCAGGGGAATTGCACGTCGGCTACGGGAGGGCAGGGGAAGAGCAGGAATCATGGAACCATGGAAAAATATTCTAAATGAACTAAATAACCGCCCCCCCCCAAGAATGCCATGGCAACACGAGCAGCAACAGAGATTGAAGGAGTTCGAATAGGGAAAGAAGAAACCAAGTCATCACTCTTTGAAGGCGATGAGCGATGGTGTCCGTAGAGAATCAGCCAGCGAGCCAAGAGAGATGACGAACGACTTCGGCAAAGCCACAGGACACATAATGAACCCACACAAATCACCAGTGCTCTCTTCACCACCAATAGAAAGAGGAAGTTCCAATTCAAGATAACTGGAGACAACAGAAACTCTCTGGGGATAAAACTACCCAAGACAAACCCAGCAGCTACATGAACACAAATACAAACACTCTTAAGCAAATAAGCCAGACCGAAACAATCGGAAAAACAACGTTCACTGCTCATGGATAGACTGGGTCAACATAGGGGAAATGACAGGCCTCCCGAAATTAGTGCACCTGTCAGTGCCATACCTATCAACCCCTCAACATCATTTCATAGAGCTAGCAGAAGTCACCACAAAGGTCGTCTGGAAGAACAAAAGGCCAGAATGTCAAGAGACCTAATGACAGCAACATGAAGGAAGGAGGCCCGCTTGTGCCCGCTATCAAGCTCTAACGTAAGGAATCGGTGCTATGTTTCATCAAATGCTTCTTCTGCACTCAGGTGGTTTCTGGGATGGCAAATATCCCGGTGGTTTTTCTAAGACTGAGCCATCCCTGGCATTCCTGGTACCAAACCACCTGAGTGTGGTATATTATTCTTGTGAGAAAATCTTGGCAGTCTGTGTCAAGACATTCTTGTGCCTGACCCTTAGCTTGCTTTCTCTGCTTTATCTCTTCCTGGTTTAGGTAGCGATGCCATCTTGGTGTCACGGGAAGAGTCTGGAAGGGCTCCCTCTCCCCCTGCTTCTGAACAACTTATGTTCTCTTTGAGGGTTTGGTACAAATTCACCGGTGACCTCCGCCTGGCGCAGGGCCTTCTCCGAGGGAGTTCTCGATGGTTTGTTCAGTTTCTTGTTCTGTGACAGAGTTGTTGTTTTCAGTGTTCTAGTCCCACTTTTGTTGATTTGGGAAACGAAAGGCAGGTTACATTTTTTTTTAAACCCTCACCTTCCGTCTTGGAGTCAATACTGTGTATTGGCTCCAAGGCAGAAGAGTGGTAAGGGCTAGGCCATGGGGGTCCAAGTGACTTGCCCAGGGTCACTGGCAGTTTACATTTTTGTAAGTATTCATCTCTTCCACTGAGAGTGTCGTTTTCTTGGCAGATAGTTGGGCAGAATACCTTGCAATGGCTTTCATTTCTTCTTCATTCGTTGTGATCTCGCCTTTTTTACTTTTGATTCTGGGAATTTGGCTTTATTTCTTCTTCTTTTTAATCAAGCTAATATGTTTCTTCATTTATGAGCCGCATAGCACAAGGGTAGAACACTCACCTCAGAGTCGGGATGGTTTGAGATCAAATCCTGCTCCACACACTTACTTGCTATATGACCCTGGACAAGCCACTTAATCCTTCTGTGACTCAGTTTTCCCATTCGTAAAACAGAAGTGCATTGACTTGATGGCTCCCCACATCCCTTTCAGCTCCGAATCTAAAGGCTACGATCCTGTATATCCTGTTGCTTTGTCTTTGTTTTTGCAAGTCCATCTTTTAGCATGTTGCCCGGCACATAGTAGGTTCTGAATGAGTGTGTGTTGATTGATTGCTCAGCAGGACTGGCCAGAGCTCTAGTTTGGATATCCCGGACTGTCTCGACGCTGTGAGGAGACCCTGGAGGCAGACTTCCATGGAGGCCTCCAACGTCATGTTTCCTCTAAGCGTGGGCTGGCCGCCCCTCCAGAGCCATGGACGGGGCGCCATTGGAAACACCTCTGCTTGTGTCTGAAGGGTGGGAGGGGAGGGAGCGTGCCCCGAGAATGGTCCGTGGCCGGAGAGGAAGATGGGTGGCTTTGCTCCTCAAGGGAAGGCAACCAGAACACACATTTTCCGGGTCACGCGCCATCTTGCCTCATGAACCTCGTGAGAGCCGACGTCCGAGGCACACGGTGCGCCTTCGGTGGAGGACCTGGCAGGGTCCTGGAACCGAGTCAAACATGCGTGTTCACCCTGGGTGACTTCAAGGCAAACCCCATAAACGGATGCCCCAGGCAATTGGCGGTTCCAAAATGCCTGCGGTGGACAAGCTAGGACTGACTTCGGGGAGGCCAAAATACAAAAGGAAACCGTCCGTGCTCCCAACACCTGTGTTCCGGAGAAGACGACAGGCAGGGGGAAGAGCGGAGGATGAGGCCACACTGACACTGAGGGCTATCAGGGAAGGCTTCCTGGAGGCTCTGGCATCAGAGCCGAGCTTGGAAGCAACCTGAGGGTGGAGCTAAGGGGGAGAGCCTTGCAGGCTGCACTCCGAAGGACAAGCAGGTAGAGGACGGGGGCGTCCCCTCACAGAAGAGCCTGGAGTCCAGGGTGGCTAGAAACCGGCCGGTGTGAAGGAGGGCAGTGCAATAAGCCTGGAGGGGTGGGTTGGAGTCGGGCTGGGATCGGCTGGAATGCGGGGATGAGGCACCCGTCCTGGGCTCCATCCTCCAGGAAGGAGGGCGCCCTTTGCTCTGAGGCCACCGCAGTAGTGCAAATGCTCGGAAACCGCTTGTGCTCGGAGACGTCTCATCTCCTCCCCAGGCCAGCCACCCCTGCTGACCTCGAGGCCCGCGGCTGGGCAGATCCCGGATTCCAGAGGCAATTTCCGAGTGATGGTCCCCAGAACGGAACAGATATGGTCGGGACGGGCAGAGCTCAGCGAGCCAGGCCCTCCTCGGTGCTTAACGAGAGTCTCCCCGGGACATCTAAGAGCTGCCAGGCTGGCTCACCTGAAAGTCAGTCGTGAAGTCTGTCTGCCTGTCTGTCTGTCTCTGTTCCCTTACCTTCTATCTTAGAACAAACACTAAGTATATTTAAGAAGAGAAACCGAGTCCCAAGGGAGAAGAGTGGCAAAGACTAGGCAATGGAGGTTAACTGACCTACCTGGGGTCACATAGGAAGGGTCTGAAGGCAGATTTGAACCCAGAACCTCCTGACTCTAGGCCTGTCTCTCTACCCACTGAACCACTTAGATGCCCCTCCCATCTCTTTCCCACACCCCGATATCTTGAACTTCTTTGTGCCCAACTGTAAGACCTGAGATCTATTCATGCTCCATGTAATCCGCTGGTTCGGGCCAAGCTTCATGATTCTCCAGAGCCTTCTGAATCTGTGGTCTGTCGTGTTCGCTCTAGCTCCCAGCGCGCTGTCGCTTGGTAAGCATGCAGTAAGTCTGCTGTCTAGGCCTTCTTCCAAGTTGCTGACAAAAACCCTTAAATGGCTCAGGGTCAAGAACAGATCCTTGAAGCACGCCATGAACGCCCCAGAAGGGACTTCCTTCTCAGCTGACACCAAGCCACCGGCACTCCACGAATGCCATCAATCATCGAGCCAGGGCCTGTCCCAGCAGCTGGTTCCCATCCTTTATCTGGTCCGCAGAGTAGAGGAAGATGTCATGAAATGCTCTGTGAAAGGCAAGAAGTCGCTGGCCGCGTCTGCAGCTTTTCTCTGGCGGATGAGTCCAGTCACCCTGGCAAAAAGGGGAAATAAGGTTAGTCTGGCATGACACGTCCTGGCTGAAGCCAGGCCCGCTCTCTCTGATCCCTGCTTCCCTTTTCAGACATTCATTAACTCTCTCTTTAGTGATCTGTTCTAGAGTATTGCCCGGAGTCAAAGGCAAGCTCCCTCGCTTTGATAGTTTGCGGGGCCTCTTCTCGTTCCTTTGACATCGGGATGCTGTTTGTCTCTTTTTAGTCCTGCCAGGATTCTCCGCCACATTCAGTCATCCCTGAGAGCAGCTCAGCCACCACACATGCATGCCAGCCTTTTATTGCCTAGAGGATGAAGCCCCCTGGACCGGGGACTCGGGGCCCCCTTGTTATCTCCTCGCTCATCTTGGAGACAAACTCCCCTTAGCTCTTTGCTCTCTTCTTTCCAACCCAAAGGCCGTTTTCCTTGGCAGAGACAACAGAAGCGAGATCACAAGCGGCTGGATAGCTCGGCCGGGCTTTCTCACTGTCCTGCCCATCCAGAACAGGAACCTCATCCTTTCTTCAGGTCTCTTTCCCCAGTAGAACTTTCCCGAAGCACTTCGACTGCGTTGGCTCTCTTGCTAGCTCCAGAGCATCCTTCTCTTGCAGGAGGCCCAACACCGGCCCGTGGCGATGTCTTGACTTGTGGGAATGGGCCGTGGGTGCGGCAGAAGGCTGGGAAGTCACTGGCCTCCTTTCCATGCCAGTCTTGGATGACAGAACAAAAGTCAGGATGCCTGGAGATGGCCCCGAATGCAGCAGATGGCTTCAGAGTCTTCTAGCTCTGCACAGGCTCTGAGCTCTCCTCAGCACTTGCTTCAGTCCCTTTCATGGCCGTTGGAAGAACTTGCTTGCGTCCGCCCATTCCACTGGGGGAAGTCTCCTCAAGCTGGGGTGCTCCCAGCGCACTGACGGGCTCGAGGTTCCCCTCAAGCCAGCTTGCCCAACTGGCTGGACGTGTCCCAGGGTGAGGCCACTGGGTGTGCTACAGCTTCTTGGAGCCATGGGGGAGAGCTGGGGGGCAGGTGGACACCGAAGGGGGAGGAGCAGCCCTGAAAAGGGCTCCATATACCTTTGCCCTGGAGGCCTGGTTCTCCCTGAACAGCCCCCCTCCAGGATTCTCATAGGAGCATGGCACACGGTGGTCCCTTGGGTGCCTTCCCTTTCCTCCCTCATCTTTGGGTTGCCAGGCTTCCTTCCTGACTTGCTTCCCCATAGGAATGGAGTTGGTGCC
>NC_077233.1:2160305-2202493 GCF_027887165.1 Monodelphis domestica
TGGCTCGCCAAACTAGTAATGAAGGGAATGCTGTGACTCTAGCTGCACTGTATTTGAAGAGAACACACATCAAATGAGTGGGTTGCTTCTTAACACTCTCCTTTTGTGAGAAACATTTCCCACTCTCATGGCAGACATGGTGAGAGGTGGGCCGGACAATAGTAGAACTGGATAGATTTGGGGCAGGTGAATGGCTGCTCCCAAAGAGCATCATGAATGATTCAATACGAGCTGGCCAAGGTCTCTAGTGGAGTGCCCCAAAGATTCGATGCTTGGCCCTGGGCCATCTGACATCTTTGTCAATGTTTCAGACGGCCAATCTAATTGCTAGAGAGTTGGGACTCTCTAGTGAGACAGGAAGCAAAGGTAACTGTAGAAGGCTTATTGAGCAACCAAAGGCAGAGTCAATGGAGTACCTCCATTATGCTGGCTTTCCTGTAAGTCGCAGAGATGATGCTGTGGATAGAGCATTAAAAGGGGGCTGCCAAAGCAGGAAAAGGACTCTCTTGATTATTGTTTTACATGTGAGTCTTCTCTGAATTCTTGGGGGGGGAGGATAAAATCTGTTGTGCATTTGATGCCTCAGGATTCCAAACCAAACTTAAAAAATCAGCTGGGAGATACCAAGATTTCGTCCCACCCCAACGATCATGGAGGGAGAACAGATGGGAAGCTCGTTGTATCACACAAGAAATTAAGAGATGACATCAGTGACGTATTTGAAAAGTCAGTGAGCCAATGGCTCCATGACGTCATCCAGGATCCAGCCCTTCCCACTCAACCACCAGCCCACAGCACTGTCCATCCAATGTGCTGGGATCTTCCTCTCCATCTCTTAGCAACAGGCAGCTTCCAGAAGCGCCCACCGCTGCTCATTGGTTGTCTTTTCCTCTCCCACCTGGCCGTGCTTTGGTTTGCTTTTTCCGCCTCTCTTCTTGGGAAGGAACTCAAGATGCAGCTCAGCTGCCCTCTGGGAACTCTGCAGCTCCTGGCTAGGACCAATTCTTTTCGATGGTACGACGGCATTGGGAAAGGGCTTCGGTTGTTGCTGTCTGCGAGTCCTTCCTCATCCGCGTGCTGCCACCCTGCTTCCGATGAATTGCTGATCCGCAGCTCAGGCAATGGGCTTTCTGCCCCCCTCCATGCTAGGCGGACCTGACTCAGTTTACAGGAGGCAGCACGAGCCCACCCGAGAGCGTCTGTGGCTGGGCCTCACCCGTGAGATCACCAGCTGGCAGCTCCGTCTCTTACTAGCTTCTAAGGCCCGTGGGCAGAAAGAACAACCGGCCATTCACTGGCCCTCATCTCAGGCCTGTGGGCGCCCAGGCTCGCCTGACATCTGCTCTCTGTCACGCTCCCTCCCTGGCTTTTCCGGTCTCATTTCCTGAATATCTTTTCTGCCTAGACATGAACTATTCAGTGCAGATGTTTGCCCAGCCACCATCCCAGGCAGCCCGGCCCTGGGGAAGGCAGGAGGTCATACTGGGCGGGGGGCCACACCGTGGAGCCCCTCCCCGTGGCCCGTTCCCTACCTCCTCTCTCCCACGCCTGAAAGGGAGCCCTAGAAGACCCCCGGCACTCTGGTGCTTTGGGTGTGATGGCACACAAACCATTCAGTGTGTCTTCATGCCCAGCACACACTCACACACTCACACTCACATTACACACTCATGCACACACTCACACACTCGTACTCACACATACACACTTCCTCTCACACACATTTAAATGGTCACACACTAACACACACACTCACACTCACTTTCTTCTACCTCACACTAACATCCTCTCTCACACTCGCACACTCCTCCCACCGCACATTCCTCTGCACAGGCCAGGTTTTCCTAGGTGCCCGTTGGCACCCACGTCAAGCAGCCTTGTCGGTGGAGGGGCCTCTCCCCCAAGGGCTTGGCGGTTGCCAGCCTCTGGGCACCCCCAACACCCTGTGCCATTTTCCCTGGCGCCTTTGCTCCTCCATCCCGGCTTTCCCCCATGGATCTGGCGCCCTCATCAACCAAGAGAAAGGGGAGGGGCATCCTCCCCTCTCATCTCTGGTGCCAAGGGAGGCCTTCGGCTGGCACTGACACCAGGCAGAGGAGGAGGTGGGGCAGCACCTCAGGCACCCGGCTAGGGAGATAGGGGCGAGGGTGGGGCTTCAGCCCCCATATCGCTGTGCACAGGCTGACTCAGAACACTTTTCCGCTCTGTTTTGGGCTCGGTGGGGCTTGGAAACAGGGCCGACATCCAAAGGCGCTGGAGCCGAGAGGCCTCGAGAGGGAGTGAGCTCCCCGGCCCTGGCAGTGTGTGAGCAGGGGCTGGCGATAGGCCAAGGATGCTGTTTCCGTGGCCAGGGAGGCTGCCGCCCTCCGAACGCTCCGGGGGGGCCCTGGGAAGGGGAGGCTTCGCTCCTGGGTCTTCCAGCCGGGCCAAGTGGCTCTGCCCCCATCGCGGGCCCGGGTGGAAGGACCAAATCCCTTTTCCAAGAGTGTGACCCAGAGGGCACCACAGCCGTCAGGGCAGACGTGGCCCTCGATGGGAAGTGGCCGGGGGGAGTCGGGCACAGAGGGCGCAGCGGCGAAGGCAGCCCCGAGGGACCGGCTCCTCTCTCCTGTAGGAGAGTATCTTCAGGGAGCTCGAACCCTGGAGGAGGGAGGGAGGGCCAGGGCCTACTGTACCCATTGACTGGGCCCCCTCGTGTTCCCCTGGTCCTCTGGTCGGTCAAGCTGCTCCTAAAGCTCTTCTTGAGGAAGTGTTCTCGCAGAAGAGAGCTTTCCCTCCTGCCTGGGGCTTCCGGGGTCTCAGTCCAAAGGAATGAATTTCTAATAGTGCCATTTCAGACAGAAGAGCGTTTTGGCGTTTGGAGAAGAGAAGCTTCCCTTGAGGACAAGCCCTCCTGAGGAGGCCAGTTCCGAAGCTCTTCCATTTGGCTCTTTGCCATGACCTCCACACCGCTGGCCCCTCGCATGCCGCCTGAGAGACGTCTCAGCTCTGGGCCCCCGTGGGTGCCCGCACATGTGTGTCTCCTGAACGCTGCCCCTGCTCCTCCCCTTGCCTTGAAAAGTCCTCGTGGAGGCGGCCTCCAGGAGCCAATGTTCCCGACGAGCTCCTTTGGATCAAAGAGCACCCCCTGCCCCGTGGGGGTCTCCTTGGAGATTGAGCCCCAAACCCAAGGCGACTTTGAGCTTCTAGAAGGGCGGGACCCCGAAGGAAGCCTCTGCCGGCCCCTCGGCGTGGCAAGTCTCCTGGCGCATCTCTGGGGCTCCGGGAGCGACGGGCGTCTCACCCCGACCCCCATTCCGGTCTGCCGCAGAGCAGTGTGTGCCGGGGCTCACGCACCCGCCAACAAGGAGGCGAGGCCACCCTGGGGTGGGGGGATCCCCAGAGGGAAGGAGCCGCCACCAGGAAATCTGGGCACGGGGCCGCTCTGCCCGCCCCCTCGCTCATACCACGGAGGCCCCTCAGCCCTGCTCAGGGCCCCTTTGGCCGAACCCAGCCACCTTCCCAGGCCCCGGGGCGGCCACTCGGCGGGCCTGAGGCAGAGCTCGAGCATGGGAGGGAAGCGAAGCCCAGTTCAGCGGAAGGAGCTCCATGGGAAAAATCGGCCCACCAAAGCTCCAGACCCAGAGCTTTGGGGCAGCTTCAAGGCGGGCCGTGCCCAGTCGGCCCCTCCTCCAGGCCCAGGAGGTCACGGCAGGCAGCCAACTCTTCTCGGACGTCTTCCTAGAAAATCGTGCTGCCCTCGGGAAATGGCCAAGATGGAAATCGGATACCCACAGGAGTGGCGGAGAAGCTGTAGTCCGAGGATCTCGCTTCAAACCCTGCCCCTTTCTACCTGCGAGACCTTGGACCAGTCCCTTCATCTCTGTGGGTCTCAGTTTCCTCGCCTGCACAGGGACGGGGATGGCCTCTGAGGTCCCTCTCAGCCTGGACTCTTCTGACTGCTATGGAACGGGGAGGAGAGACGCCCCCAAAGACTCCAACAGAAACTCGTCAGTCACTATATTCCGGGTGACCTGAGGGAGCAGGAGGGACTTTTAAATCAACAAGTCATTGGAAAACGGACTCTAGGAGCTCCTTCAGGGACCGGCAGCGTCTGAAGCCCACTGGGAATCAGCCCAGAAAGTACTGTGGATTTCGCCTTTCTCCGTGGGTTGTGTGGCCAAAGCCCTTGAAGTGGCCCAGGGCTAACGTGGCACCAATCAGCGGGACGTGCGCCCACTGCTCCCCTCGGCCCCTGGTGCACAAACAATGCCCTCAGCACGTGGCCGGGTGGGGTGGGGGTTCCGTGCGTGGCACCGTGCTCCCGAGACTTCGGTCTGCAGAACCTCCCACCCAAGATGCACTCTCACTCACTCCACCCAGGCAGGACCACACTGAGGAGGGATGGGCTCTGATGGGGGCGGCTGGACAAGGAGCTGGGCCGGGGCAGCCCTCAGGCTCTCCTTGGCCCCAGGACCACCTTTCAAACTCATGGAATTCCATGAGCTCAGAAGAATGAAGGTTGAGGTTTCCCAAAGGACACCAGTGAAGAGGCGTCAGGTGGGCACAGCTGGTCTGCAGCTCATCATGAAACGAGGCTGACCAAAGAGGAGCCCAGAATGGATACCATCTGGGTGCTGAGTGAATAAAAAGAAGGTGGTCAGCACGGGCCCTGCAGCCGGGGGGGGGGGCAGGAAGCAGGGGACTGGGAACGGAAGTGGCCAATTGGGCCAGGCTAACTGGGGCTGGGGAGCAGGTGCATCATGCTTCCCACAGGGCCCAGAGTGTCACACACAAGGCACACCATGGATGCCGGGCACATGGCCAATGCTGGAGGCAGGTAGGACGGGCCATGGGCCACAGCTGGGAAACAGCTCAGTGAGGGGCGCCCCCAGGGCACCTGGGCTTGGCTCAGGGTCACTCTCCTCTGCGAAGCCCCCGGGAAAGGCCTGCTCCCCTCTCCAGGGCCCAGGTCCTTCCTTCTCCGCTGCACGGCCCTGTCAGACAGCATTCATTTCCCTCTGAACGTCACAAGGGAGCACCAGGTCCCCGACAGTCCAGTGCGGTGAGCCCGGAGACTTCCTGAGGACCAGGTCGGGGCCTCCAGCCTCCAGGGCTGGGGTCTTACCCAATCCCTGGTGATTATGTGACTGGCTTCTCTCCCAGCTCTCATCTCCCTCATTAGACTGGGATCTCCTGGAGGGCAGGAGTTTACCGTTGGCCTTTCTTTGGACCCCCAGCACTTAGCCCAGGGCCGGGCACACCTGGCGCTTAATCAATGCCAATTGACTGACTGACTGACAGTATCATCCTCATCTGCCTTGCCTCCTCCTCCCCCAAGACCGCTAGAGGGTTAGGTTCTGGGATACAGAGGTTCTGGGATACAGAGCCAGGTTGGGGGGGACGGAAGATGGCTGTAGCCCCTTGCAAGAGGCTGTAACCTTGTTTCTGTGCCTCGGGCACCTTACTAGGTGAGGGCTTGGGCCCAGGGACACGAGAGGCTTTCAAGTGGTCAGGAAGGAGAAAACCCTCCCTGGCTGCTGAAGTCCCGGAAGGTGGGCACCTGGGATGGGCACCAGCATGGCAATTGTGACCTTGAGTCAGCACAAGTCAAGGAAACAAGCATTTATTAAGCCCCTACTGTGTGCCAGGCCTCGTGCTAAGCCCAGAGGAAACAGAGAGAGGGCAAACAGAGCCCCCGGCCTCAGGGAACCCCCAATCGAAGGAGGGAGATAGCACAAACACGAGGTCTATCCAAGAGATATGCAGAGCAAATGCGAGGCACTGAGGTGGCTTCTTGGAAGGTGGGGTTTGCTTTGAAACTTGAGGGACACCAAGAAGCTGAAGTGAGGGAGAGAGTTCTAGGCCTCAGTTACCTCATCTGTAAAAAGGGGGTGACAAGGCCTCCCTCCCAGGTCCCAATGAGGTCCTGTCTGTAGAGTTCCTAAACTCTTAAGTCTCGGACCCTAACCAAGCACTAGAGCTCATGATGGGGGCCTCCCTAGACTCCTTGACCACATTCTCTCTCTCCATGGGCCTGGCTAAGGCTGGGAGTCCTAGGTGGGCACACTTCCAGGCGGGCATCTTTGCCCTCTCTTCCCACCACCACAGCCACTGCCATGGGGACCCCCACTCCCACTGAGAGATCAGTTATTTACAGGGGAGGGAACTGAGGCAGAGAGGGGAAGGTGACTGACCCAAGGTCTCAAAGTGATGCCCAGGCAGAGCCAGGACCAGCTCTCCTGACTTCTAGCTCTTTCCTAGGGCTGGGAGGCCTTCCTGCCACCTCTCAGGGCCTTGGAGCACCCCAAAGTCACAGAATCCTGCTTCTCCGCTGGGCATGCCCTTTGCCAAGCCTCAGGCTCCCCGCCTGTAAAATGGGGCGAGCTTCCAGGGAGTCTGGGCGATCCTGCTGGTCCGTTCCTGCCAGCGTCCAGCTCCCAAGCTATGAGCTGAGCCAGGCCCAAAGCCAAGCCGGGCAGCACGTTGCCCTTCTGCCCCAGGCTCCCCCGGGCCCTCCCGCAAGGCCCCAAGGAGGAACTCTGGGGCTGGACCCGTGGGCGCAGCTGGCCGTCCTGCCCCGGACCCCGATTCCCAGCTCAATGGAGCCAGCCTGGATGGGCCACAGAAGAGGCTCAGGAAGGAGCCTCAGAGCGGGGCTGGCTGCCCCCGGAGCGGGCGGCCCCTCCATCCCCACTCCTTCCCGTTGACTCAGCCCTTACCCAGGCCGGGGCTCTTCACTCATCGCCCGCCCGAGGGCCGGGCACAGGCGGAAGGGGCCAGAGTCCACTGGGCTTTGGAGCCGGCCTCCAGGAATGGAATGAGCCCCATCCCCTTCCTCTCCTGGCCTGGAGATCAGGAAGACCCGGTTCCCAGGCCACGGCCATGGAGACACCCGAGGTGGATAAATATAGCGTTTTTCCATTCGCCGGCCTGGAGCTCTCCTGGGGCCACGGTCCACTCTTCCTCTGCCCGGATCAGGCCGGGGCTGGGCCCACGCCCTGCAGGGGACATGGGAGGAGCAGTGGACGTGGCGGGTAGGGCTGGGAGTGGGGAGCAGAGGGGGCCTCGGGGCCAGAGCGAGGCTTTAACAGCTTTCCTCCTATTGGAGGGGCAGGCCTGGATCCCCCCAGTGAGGAGGCTTCAAAGCAGACCCTGGAGTGGACCTCAAGGTACCTCAGATTTGGAAAGGGCCTTTGGGGCCGCATAAGTCCAGCCTTCTCATTTTACAGATGAGGAAACTGAGGCTCATCAGCATGAGATGACTCCAGTAATATGTGCCAGAGGCAAGATTTGAATCCAAGCCCTGGGACTGAAAGCAGTTCCCTTTCCACAATGCAAACTTGTCTCCCTCCATTCTAAAAACCATTCCATGAGGTCCAGCTGCTTTCAGAAAGCCCAGCAGACCAGACCCTAGGGCCTCTCCTGCCCCTCAGGACCCTGGGCCTGAGGGCCTGAGCTTGAAGAGGGGCCTAGGGATGGCTGAATGGTTTCTGCCTTCAGGAAGGGGGTCCTGCAGGGCACTGGAGGCAGAGCAGGGAGGCTGGAGGAGCCTCCAAGGCCTTCTCCCAGGTTGGGATGCAAGAGCTAGGAATGAGCTTCCACCAGCTCTGTTCCCCCTCCAAAGGAGGCAGGAGCCCCATTCTCCAGCCCTTTGCTTGACCTTGGCCAGGGTTCCCTGGATCTAAGGTGTCACAGCAAGTACCCAGGACAGTATTGGGCATGCAGTAGGTGAGTGGCTTAACGTTTCTGAGTCCTCTCTTCCCAGCCAGAATGCTCTGACTAGCCTGGGCCACAGGCTGCCCTATCTTCTAGAACCTCCAGCCCCCTCCCCAATACCCAACCAGATCCCTGGAACCTCCAAAGCTGCAATGCCTCCGGTTTTTCCCATTCTGGTCTTTGAGGCCCCAGAGGGGTCAGCCTGGGCCACAGGCCACCCATCTTCCATTTTATTAAATGACCATATTTTCTCCTGAAAGAATATAGTTAGTTCTGATGGGTAGGTGATTCTTGGTTGTAAACCCAGTTCCCTTGTCTTCCAGTCCTTCAATGTGGAAGCTGCCAGATTCTGTGCATCCCTGGATTGGGGCTCCATAATATTGGAGTTATTTCCTTTAGGCCACTTGCAGTATTTTCTTCTTGGCTGGGGAGCTCTTAAACTTGGCTATGGCATTCCTGGGAGTTGTCCTTTGAGGATTTATTTTTTTAATTTTAAATTTATTTATTTATTCAGAATATTTTTTCATGGTTATTCATGATTTCCCCACCCCTCTTCCCTCTCCACTCCCAGAGCTGATGAGCAAGCCCACTGAGTTATCCATGTATCATTGTTCAAAACCTATTTCCATGTTATTCATATTTGCAGTACAGAGATCTTTTAATGTCAAAACCCCAATCCTATCCCCATCGAACCACATGATCAATCCTATGTTTTTCTTCTGCATTTCTGCTCCCACAGTTCTTTCTCTGGATGTGGATACATTCTTTCTCCCAAGTTCCTCTGGATTGTCCTGGATCATTTCATTGCTGCTAGTAGAGAAGTCCATTACATTTGATTGTACCACAGGGTATCCATCTCTGTGTACAATGTTCCCCTGGTTCTGCTCATTTCACTCTGCATCAGTTCACGGAGGTTTTTCCAGTTCACATAGAAATCAAAAGGTTCATCCTTTTTTATAGCACATATTCCATTCTCATCATATACCACAATTTGTTCAGCCATTCCCCAGTAGATGGACACCCCCTCATTTTCCAATTTTTGGCCACCACAAAGAGTGCTGCTATAAATATTTTTGTACAATTATTTTTCCTTATTGTTTCTTTGGGCAAACCCAGCAGTGGTATGGCTGGATTAAAGAGCATGCGGTCTTTTAAAGCCCTTTGGGAATAATTCCAAATTGCCTTCCAGAATAATTGGAACAATTCACAACTTCACCAGCAATGTATTAGTGTCCATTTGGGGATTTATTGCAGGACGTGATTTGTGGATTCTCTCAACTTCTAGTTTGTCTTCTCATTCAAGAATGTCGGGGAAGTTTTCTTGGATAATTTCCTGTAGTATGATGTCTAGGATTTTTTTTTTGGTCATGACTTTAAGGTAGTCCAATCATGCTTTGTTTCTCCTGGAAAGGCCTATGTGAACTGAGGCCGAGTGAAATAAGCAGAACCAGCAGGACATTATACACACTAACTGAAATACTGTGGGACAATCAAATGTGATAAACTTTGCTACAAAGAGCAGTACAATTATCCAGGACCATTCTAAGGGACTGCTATCCACCTCAAAAGAAAGAACTGTTGGAGCAGAAATGCAAATGAAAACGTGATTTATCACTTGTTTACTTGGTTATTGGATTTGGTGTTTTGGTTTTATGAGATTACTTTCTTACAAAAATGAATAATATGGAACTGTGCTTTCAGTGATAATACATGTATAACACAGTAGAATTGCTTGACAACTGTGGGAGGAGGGAGAAAAGAGGGGAGGGAGAGAAAATGAATCATATAAATTCAGAAAACTCATGTGTAAATTTGTTACTGGAATAAAATAAAAATAAAAATTGTTTTATTGTCCTGGATCTATTTTCCAGATCTGTTGTTTTTCAATGAGATATTTAATATTTGCTTCTATTTTTTCATTCTTTAGATTTTATTATTTCTTGATGTCTCATAAAATCATTAGGTTCTATTTGTCTACTTCTAATTTTTAAGGGCTGAATTTCTTCTATGACCTTTGGATTCTCCTTTTCCATTTGGTTCATTATACTTTTCATGGCACTCCATTCTTCATCGGATTTTTATGCCTCTTTTTCCAACTGTCTAATTTTGCCTTTTTAAGATGTTATTTTCTTTTTACATTACTTTCATTTCTTTTTCCTATTTTTTCTTTGACCTGGCTTATTTGATTTTTGAATTCCTTTTTAAAATTTTTATTTAGTCAATTTAGGACATTATTCCTTGGTTATAAGAATTATATTCTTTCCCTCCCTCCCCTCGCCCACACCTTCCTGTAGTCAACACGCAATTCCACTGGGTATTACAGCAGTGCAATGGCTGGATCGAAAGGCAGACAGTATTTTAACAACCTTTGGGCATACTTCCAAATTGCCCTCCAGAATGATTGGATCAATTCACAACTCCACCAGCAGTGCATTAATGCCCCAATGTTGTCACATCCCCTCCAACATTCATTACTTTCCTTTAATGTCATGTTAGCCAATCTGCTAGGTATGAGGTGGTACCTCAGAGTTGTTTTGATTTGCATCTCTCTGATTATAAGAGATTTAGAACACTTTTTCATGTACTTATAAATAGTTTTGATTTCTTTATCTGAAAATTGCCTATTTGTGTCCCTTGCCCATTTATCAATTGCAGAATGACTTGTTTTTTATACAATTGATTTAGCTCTTTATAAATCTGAGTAATTAGAACTTTGTCAGAGGTTTTTGTTATCAAGATTTTTTCTCAATTTGTTGCTTCCCTTCTAATTTCGGTTGCATTGGTTTTGTTGGTACAAAACCTTTTTAATTTGATGTAATCAAAATTATTTATTTAACATTTGTCATTTTTTCTAGCTCTTGCTTGGTTTTAAAATCTTTCCTTTCCCAAGGATCTGACATGTATACTATTCTGTGTTCACCTAATTTGCATATAGTTTCCTTCTTTATATTCAAGTCATTCACCCATTCTGAGTTTATCTTGGTGTTGGGTGTGAGATGTTGATCCAGACCTAATCTCTCCCACACTGTCTTCCAATTTTCCCAGCAGTTTTTGTCAAATAGTGGATTTTGGTCCCAAAAGCTGAGATCTTTGGGCTTATCATAGACAGTCTTGCTGAGGTCACTTACTCCAAGTCTATTCAAATGATCCTCCTTTCTGTCTCTTACCAGTACCAAATTGTTTTGATGACCACTGCTTTATAGCATAGTTTGAGATCTGGTACTGCTAGGCCACATTCCTTCACATTTTTTTTTCATGATTTCCCTGGATTTCCTTCATATTTTGTTCTTCCAAATGAACTTTGTTATGTTTTTTTCTAATTCAGTAAAAAAGTGTTTTGGTAGTTCAATTGGTATGGCACTAAATAAGTAAATTAACTTGGGTAGGATGGTCATTTTTATTATGTAAGCTTGTCCTACCCATGAGCAGTTGATGTTTTTCCAATTGTTTAGATCTAGTTTTAATTGTGTGGAGAGTGTTTTGTAGTTGTGTTCATATACTTCCTGTGTTTGTCTCGGCAGATAGATTCCTAAGTATTTTATATTGTCTAGGGTGATTTAAATGGAATTTCTCTTTCTAATTCTTGCTGCTGAGATGGGTTGGAGATATATAGAAATGCTGATGACTTATGTGGGTTTATTTTGTGTCCTGCAACTTTGCTAAAGTTGTTGATTATTTCAACTAGCTTTTTGGTTGATTCTCTAGGATTCTTTAAGTAGACCATCATATTATCCAGAAAGAGTGATAGCTTGGTCTCCTCATTGCCAATTTTAATACCTTCAATTTCTTTTTCTTCTCTAATTGCTACTGCTAGTGTTTCTAGTACAATATTAAATAATAAAAGTGATAATGGGCATCCTTGTTTTACTCCTAATCTTATTGGGAAGGCTTAGAGTTTATCCCCATTGTAGATGATGTTTGCTGATGGTTTTAGATATACACTGTTTATTATTTTTAGGAAAGGCCCTTCTATTCCTATACTTTCTAGTGTTTTCAATAGGAATGGGTGTTGTAGTTTATCAAAGGCCTTTTCTACATCTATTGAGATAATCATGTGATTTTTGTTGGTTCGCTTGTTAATATGGTCAATTATGTGGATGGTTTTCCTAATATTGAACCATCCTTGAATTCCTGGTATGAATTCTACCTGATCATAGTGGATAATTCTTGTGATGACTTGCTGGACTAGCTTTTTGCTAGTATCCAATTTAGAATTTTTGCATCCATGTTCATTAAGGAGATTAGTCTCTAGTTTTCTTTCTCTGTTTTTGACCTGCCTGGCTTTGGAATCAATACCATATTTGTGTTGTAAAAGGAATTTGGTAGAACTCCTTCTTTGCTTATTATGTCAAATAGTTTGTATAGTATTGGGATTAGTTGTTCTTTGAATGTTTGATAGAATTCATTTGTGAATCCATCTGGACATGGGGATTTCTTCTTAGGGAGTTCTTTGATGGCTTGTTCAATTTCTTTTTCTTATATGGGTTTTTTTAGGTATTCTGTTTCTTCTTCTGTTAATATAGGCAATTTATATTTTTGTAAGTATTCATTCATATCACCTATATTGCCATATTTATTGCCATATAATTGGGCATAATAGTTTTTAATGATTGCTTTAATTTCCTCTTCATTAGAGGTGATGTCTCTCTTTTCATCTTTGATACTGTTAATCTGGTTTTCTTCTTTCCTTTTTTTTAAATTAGATTGAACAGTACGTTATCTATTTTATTTGTTTTTTTTAAGTACCAGCTTCTAGTCTTATTTATTAATTCAATAGTTCTTTGGCTTTCAATTTTATTAATTTCTCCTTTGATTTTTAGGATCTCTAATTTAGTTTTCATATGGGTATTTTTAATTTGTTTACTTTCTAGTTTTTTTTAAAATTTTCATGCCCAATTTATTGACCTCTGCCTTTCCTAATTTGTTATTATATGAACTCAAGGATATTAATTTTCCCCTGAGTACTGCTTTGGCTGCATCCCATAGATTTTAAAAGGATGTCTCATCATTGTCATTTGCTTCAATTAAATAATTGTTTCTGTGATTTATTCTTTAACTAACCAATTTTGGAGAATCATATGATTTAATTTCCAATTAATTTTTTATTTGCCTCTTCATGTACACTTACTGATTATTATTTTCAGTGTATTGTGATCTGAGAAGGTTGCATTCATTATTTCTGCTTTTTTGTACTTGTTTGCAATGTTTTTATGCCCTAGTACATGGTCAGACTTTGTGAATGTACGATGTGCTACTGAAAAGGTGCATTTCTTTTTGTCCCTATTTATTTTTCTCCACATATCTACTAATTTTTCTAAGATTTCATTCACTTCTCTTACACCTTTCTTATTAATTTTTTGGTTTGATTTATCTAGTTCTGATAGAAGGAGGTTCAGGTCTCTCACTAGTATAGTTTTACTATCTATTTTGTTCTTGAGCTCCACTAGTTTATCCTTTAGAAATCTGGATGCTATACCATTTGGTGCATACATTTTGAGTACTGATATTTCCTAATCATCTATACTGCCTTTTATCAGGATGTAATTACCTTCCCTGTCTCTTTTAACTAGATCTATTTTTACTTTGACTTTGTCAGATATAATGATTGCGACTCCTGCCTTCTTTTTCTCAGTTAATGCCTAATAGGTTTGGCTCCATCTGCTTACTTTTACCCTATGTGTGTCTACCTTCCTCATGTATGTTTCTTGTAGACAGCATATGGTAGGATTTTGGTTTCTAACCCTCTCTGCTATTGTGTTTTATGTGTGAGTTCATTCCATTCACATTGAGAGTTATGATTACCAGCTGTGTATTTCCCAGCATTTTGATTTCCACTCCTAGTCCTTCCTTTTCTTTTTTCACTATTTTCTTATACACCGGTGTTTTGTTTTTAATCAGTTCCTCTAATTCCCACCCTTATTTTACTTCCCTTTCTACCCCCCTCTTATTCCCCTCTTATTTTCTTCACAGTCTTTTTAAAATACCCCCACCCTTACCATCCTTTGTACTGCTTCCCTCCCTATCAGTCTGTTTGTTACCCTTCTACTTCCCTATAGGGCACAAATCAATTCTCTGGCCCAATGGATTTGATTGTTCTTCCCTCTTTGAGTTAATTTCAATGCACATAAGAATTAAGTATTTCCTATCTCCAACCTCTTTAACCTTCCAGTGTATTGATATTCTCCCCTGCTCCAACCATGTGCTCTTTTGTGACATATAAATTTACCCCATTTTATTTCTTTTCCCATTTCTCTTAGTATTAACCTCTTTTTAAAAGTCTAGTTATATATATATATGTATATACACACATATATATTTATGCATACATATATCTATATACATATTTATGTTTTGGCATTTCATCCTATACAATTTGTCACTATTCCTTCTAAGTACAATTCTTCTAGCTACCCAGGTGATAACAATTTTTAAGAGTTACCAATATCCTCTTTTCTTGTAGGGATACTTATCATTTTAACTTATTGGGTCCCTTAAAAAAAAGTTGGGTTTTTTGTTTTTCTCCCCCCCCCCCTTTTTAATTACCTTTTGATGATTCTCTTGAACTCTGTGTTTGGGCATCAAGTTTTCTGTTCAGGTCTGGTCTTTTTTTTAACGAATGCTTGGGATTCTTCTATTTTATTAAATTACCATACTTTAAGAATATAGTCAGTTTTGCTGGGTAGTTGATTCTTGGTTGTAGACCTAGTTCCCTTGCTTTCCAGAATATCATATTCCATGCCTTTTGGTCCTTCAGTGCTGATACAGCCAGATCCTGTATTATCCTCACTGTAGTTCCATGGTATCTGAATGACTTCTTCTTAGCAGCTTGTAATATTTTTCCTTGGTCTGGTAGTTCTTGAATTTGATTATATTATTTGACTATATCCTGGGTGTTGTCAGTTGGGGATTAAGTACAGGAGGTGATCCATGGATTCTTTTCAATCTCCACTTTTCCCTCTTGTTCTAGAATGTTGGGGCATTTTTCTTGAATAATTTCTTGTAGGATGATGTTCAGGTTCTTTCTTTTGTCATGGTCTTCCAGTAGGCCAATGATTCTTAAATTGTCTCTCCTGGAACAATTTTCTAAATCTTCTGTTTTGTGAATGAGGTGTTTCATATTTTCCTCAATTTTTTTCATTCTTTTTATTTTGCTTTATAGTTTCCTGCTGCCTTGTGAAGTCACTTGCTTCTAATTGTTATATTCTGGTTTTTAAAGACTGAATTTCATCCCTGACTTTTTGGTCATCCTACTCCTTCTGGTCTGATTTTCTTTGGAGGTTATCTTTCATCTTCTTTGCTTCATCTTTCATCTTTGCCTTGTAAATCTTAAAATTTCTTAGACTTATGAATGTTGGAAATTTCCCCATTTCCAACATTAGGTAGGGAGGGTCCTTCTCCTCCCTACCTAAGACTACTTTAGGACAGAAACCTTTTGCTAAACAATGGAAAGGGCTTCGACCTATGCTTAAGCATAGAACAGGAAGTTCTTTGAGTCATGATTGATTTTAGAATTGATACAATAGAGATATTTGGAATGACAGAACCAGGTTTTGGAACTTACAATCTCCACCCTGCTCAGGGTAACAGGATTTAGGAAGGGCTGCAGCATAGATCAAAATTTAATTATTTGAGAATATGACCTTCAACAGACATGTGCAAAGGGGCAGACCTCTGGGTGGTCCTGGGTTAAGCTAGAGCCACCATTGGCACAGGGAAGACATGGACAGTGATTGGTAGATGTGAGAACTGAGGGGAGGGAACTGAGATGGTTTCCTTAAAGATAGAGGGGTCTGAGGACTGAGAGGGGGTAGGAGAGGTTTTGCTCTGAGAGGTTGTGCTCTGAGAAGCTTGCTCTGAAGGAAGCTGGAGGTGGAGGCCGCTGAGACTGTTTCTCCATTTTGGTCATGTGAGTGATAGGGACTGATCTCTTTTCTTTGCCTCAACTATCTAAGGGCTTGGGCCTTTTGGCCCAGCCTAAACAGAGGGGGTATTTAAGCCCTATTCCCTTCTCTCCCCTTTCTCTCTCCCTCTCTCTCTCTCTCTAATTCTTTTCTTCCTCCTGTTTGTAATTAAACTCTATAAAAGGTTGATGGCTGACTTGAGTTTTCATTTAGGAATTACATAGCTGAATTCCTTGGCGACCTTAAATTAATATATATCAGTCTTTTAAAGTGATTTCCTTGTCTCAGCCTCCTCTTTCATTTTCTTTGCCTCATCTTTCATCTCCTTTGCCTCATTTTCAAGCTCATTAATTTTGGCTTTCAAGACACTATTTTCTGTTTCCAGATGATTTATCTTGCTTTTTAAGTTCTTTTCCCAGTTGTCTTCAGCCTCTCTTGTGTTTCAAATTGTATTTTGAGTTCTTCCAAAGCCTGTGTCCAATTTGCTAGAGTTTCTGTGTTTTTGCTTGGTGTTCCTTGATCTTTCTCTGTTACATTTGCTTTTTGTTCATTGTCTGGATAGAAGCTGTCAATTGTAATTTCTTTTTTCTTTTTCTGTTGTTTGCTCATATTTGCCCCTTCTTTTCCCCCTGTAGTTGCCTGTAGTCTTGCTCCTCTCATTATGCACTGGATCTGTGGGCTTGAGCTTTTCTGTCAGATTTCACCCTTAGAGCTTAGCAAGGCTCTCAGAGCAGTTTGTGGGAGAGGGGTGTAGGATCTTGAGCTTACCTACCCTCTGAAGGCTTGATAAGATTAAGCCTAGTGGAGTTGAACTTGCAGCACTGGAATAGGCCCTGAGGCCAAAACCTTGGGAAGGGCGGGCAATATGGAGTGTCTCAGCTGCAATTGGGCTGCCTTCTTTGAGGTTCTCCTCCAGCTGCCTGTGTTCAAAGCCTTGAGCCTGGCACAGCTTTCCCCTCAAGGTACTCCCTTCAGACTAGCACCCTTGCCCACTCAGAGATTCCAGCCACTGCTGGAGGTTTGGTACTGTAGGTGGGGGAGGGGTCCTGGGAAACTTCCTTCTTTCTTCTCCTTAAACCCAAGTGTTCTCAAATTCAGGCTTTTGGGGGGGGTGTACCTTTTAAGTTGAGTCTAGCAGGAGGGTTCCTTAGCTCTGTCCTGTTGTTAGATTTGGTTTTCAGTCCTCTAGGAGCACTTGGTTTTTAATCAGTGAGGAAGGGTTTTCAGAGGTCTGAACTTTCAATGCCTCTATGCCATAATTTTGACCCTTTGAATTCCTTTTTGAGCTCTTCCAGAGCTTGAGACAAAGTCCTGTTTTTCATTTTTTTTAAGTCTTGAGGTTGCTTGAATCTCACCATCCCCCATTGGTTCTATTTTTGCTCTTTATACCTGTAGAAATTTTTGAGGGACAAGTGTTTCTTTTGCTGTTTGCTCATTTTCCTAATCTTTTTTTTTTTGCCTGTGGACTGGGAATTCTGAAAGCTGTTGATTCTGTTTCTTTCTGGGTGACCTAGACACAATTTCTTACCCTCCTGGGTCTCAGTTTATCCATCTATATAACAAGGGGGTAGGACTAGTCTGACACTCAAGGCTCCTGTAATGAGCAGACACTCAGCTTTTAGGGACACTGAATAAGTGTGGGACCTGGAGAAAAGGAAGATCAGTTAAATCTGGCCCCAGGCACTTACTATCTGGTGATCTTGGGCAGTCACTTCATAGGTGCAGGCCTCAGTTTCCTCATCAGTACAATGGGGATCATTCTAGCATTTCCCATCCAGGGCCACAGGAGCTAGCAACAGGTGTGTGCGAGACAGATCAAAGACTTCTTAAATCCTCACTTGCTGGCCACGTGCCAGACACTGGGCTAAGCACCAGGGACACCAACAAACTATCAGAGCAGTCCCTGCCCTCCTCCAGCTTTCATGCCAAGTGAATAGTCTGTGTCAAGCTGGTTCTGGCCAAACAAAGGCAAAAGTTCACTGCTACAGAGCCCCAGGGCAGCACCAAGGTCCCATGGCAGGGAGGAGGAAGATGGCGGGCACACGTGGGAGAACATTGGACAGAGTAGCAGTAATACTGGACAGTGATCATCTGTGAAAACTTGGCTCCTCTCAGCAATGCAGTGACCTGGGACAATCCTGAAGGACTTGGGATGGAGAAGGCTCTCCGCCCTCAGAGAAAGAACTGTTGGCTCATCTTTCACATGTGTGAAGTGGCTTGTTTGGGGGGCCTGTGCACCCCTGGTGGTAGCACAGAGGAGTCACAGAGACATGTGGCATGTTGGAAAGCTGGACTCCTGACTTCCCCGTCTGGGTGAGCATCCTGAGTGACAGTGTTCTCCCAGGTCTGTCTGCTTTGCTCTGCATGAGTTCATGGAGGTCTTCCCAGCTCTTTCTGAAATCCTCCAGTTTGTCATTCTTTGGGGCACAATAGTGTTCCATCACCAACATGTACCACACTTTGTTCAGCCATTCCCCAATGGATGGACGTCCATCTCCTTCATGCCCAATTCTTTGCCCCCACAGAAAGAGCAGCTAGAAATATTTTTGTACAAGTAGGTCCTTCCCCCTTTTAAAAATAATTTCTTTGGTCTATAGTAGTGCCAGTAGTGGCATTACTGGATCAAAGGGTGTGCATTCCTTTAAAGCCCTTTGTGCATAGTTCCAAATTGCCCTCTAGAATGGCTGGATCAGTTCACAAATCCACCAGCAATGTACCAGTGTCCCAATTCTGCCGCCTCCCTTCCAGCTTTACCACCTTATTTTACTGCCATATTGGGCAATCTGCTAGGTGGGAGGTGGTGCCTCGGAGAGTTGCTTTGATTTGCATTTCTCTAATGTGTAGTAACTTAGAACTTTCTCCTACATTTGACTTAGTTCTCTATAAATTTGAGAAATGAGACTTTTATCAGAGAAATTGGTTATAAAATTTTCCCCAGTTTGTTTCATCCCTTCTAATGTTGGTTGAATTGGTTTTGTTTGTACAAAACCTTTTTAAATGTAAAGCAATTGAAAGGATTCATTTCACATCTCGTAATGTTCTCTGTCTCTTGTTTGGCCATGAATTCTTCCCTTCTCCATAGACCTGATGGGTAAACTAGTCTGTGTCCCCCTCACTTAGTTGTGGTATCACTCTTTATAGGGAAACCATGCAGCCATTTGGCCCTATTTCGGTATAGGGGTGAGATCTGGGCTCTCCCTGGCTTCTGCCCTACTGCTTGCCAAGGTTCCCAGTGGTTTGGGTTAAAGAGGGAGTTCTTATTCCAAAGGCTGGCTCTTCGGCTTTAGCAAACACTAGCTTGCCGAGGTCGTTTCCCCACATCTATGCTGTTGCTCCATAGTTCTCCTTTTGTGGATTCCTGGGTCAAAGGGCGTGGGCCGTTTTATAGCCCTCTGGGTGCAAGGCCAAAGCACTCTCCTGAATGACTGGATCAGTCCACAACTCCCCCAACGTGTCTCCCTTTCCCCACATCCCCTCCAAGTTCTGGCATAATAGCCAATCTGACAGGTGTGAGGTGGCACCTCAGAGTTGTTTTAATTTGCATTTCTCTAATCAGTTGTGATTTAGAGCATTTTTTGCACGATGAGAGAAGGCTTTAATTGCTTTGCCTGAGAACTGCCTGTTCTTATCCTTTGACCATTTATCAATTGGGGAATGACTCATGTTCTCATATTCATGAAGGGTGCTGATCTCTTGAACTTCACCCCGAAGACCCATCCCATCCCTTGACCTACCCAAGAAGGACATTTGACACCTGTTTAGATTAGGATAGTGACGGTAATTGGAGAGAAAGGAGAAAAAGAGACTCTGAAGTCTGAGCCATTTGGCTCAGCTGAAGAAGGAAAAAGACAACCTTAGGGTCTCCTATTCCCACAATCCTATTCCCCTCCCCCCCACTTTTGTTACTCAAACTAATAAACAACCTTATATTGAAGAAACTCCATGTCAGATTCAAATCAGAGCAGTTTAGGAGAATGAGAAGGTGTTGGCGTGGCTGGCCATTTAGCCTTGGCTGAACAACTGGAGCCAACGGGGACAGTCAGCCTGCCAGACAAGTAGGACCTAATTTGGCTATAATAATCCTGGGAGTTATTCTTTTGGAATCTCTTTTAGGAGATGATCTGGCAAATTCTACTGTGTAAAGAATTCTTTTCCTCAGCAAATTTTTGTACCTCTATTTCCAAAGAGTCAATTCTGCCTTTTAAGAAGTTCTTTTCTTCAGTGCTTTTTGTATATCTTTATCCATTTGACCAATTCTTCTTTTTAAGGAGTTCTTCTCTTTGGATTTTTGTCTCTTTTACCAAATGGCTTATTCTGGGTTTACTTCCTTCAGTATTTTTTGTGCCTCCTTTGCCTTGCCAAGCTGTTGGCTCTACTTCATGATTTCCCTGTATTAATCTCATTTCTTTCCCCAATTTTCTTCTATCTCTCTTCTTTGATTTTTAAATCCTTTTTGAGCTCCTCCATGAATTCTTTTTGGCTCTGGGAGTGTTTGTGTTCTTCTGGGAGGCTTTGGATGCAGCAGTGGTAACACTGTTATCTTCTTCTGAGGTTGAATCTGCCCTGTCACCAAAAGAACTTTCTAGGTGAGTTTCTTCCTTTTTTATTGTTTGCTCATTTTCTGCCTTTTTCTTTTCTTTTAGTTGAAAAACTGTTCACGTTGGGCTCCGTACCTGAGGTGAAGGAAGCACTGGTCCAAGCCTCAGGTTCTTTGTGCAGCCCCCTTCGGAGCTGGATCGGGGCGTCTCTCTGCTTTCCATTCTTCCAAAGTGGAGTGACACAAGGAGAGCGTGTCGGCTACTCTGCTCTGTGAGTGACCCCAAGCTCTCTTTTACCCCTCAGGACTGTAACCAGGCTCCCTGCTCCCCTGGGGCTGCAAGGGCTGCTGTCTCCTAGTGCTCCTCCTCACCCTGCGGATGGGCCCCACGGCTGCCACTTGGTTTGGGGTACGAGCAAAGTGACGAGAGTCTTGTACCCAGAGCCAGGAAAGGGGCCCTGAGCAGCTGTCCGACCTCCCTCCCCATCTGTGGCTGGGAGTTCCAGAAGCCTCGACTGCTGCTTCGGCTGCCTCCGTGGGGTCTGCCCAGCTGCCCTAGATCCCTGATGCCGGCCGTCTAAGTGGTTTGGGGCTGGAGAATTCCTTCCCTCGTCTTTTTCATTTTGAGGCGGTAGCACATGGCTTTCTCAGGGTGATTCGGTACAAATCAGATGGGCCCGGCCTTCTTCGCCATCTTGGTTGCAGAGGAAGGGAAACTCCCACACCCAGAAGTGACCCAGCACCCAGCCAGGGGTACAGGTGGGGTCCTGAGGGCCGGCCGCGGCCAGGGGGTCAGGCGTTTGCGGGGTGCTGACCGGCTTTGCCGATTTTTTTGTCTTCCAAAACTTCTTGGTCAGAGGAGCTCTGAGCCACCTGGGAGGGAGAGGGAGAAGCCTGCTGGAAGGACCCTGAGGATGGAAGCGCGCACAGAGGGCGTCAATAAAAACTTACCTGGAACAAAGAAAGGGCCTTCCTGGCCCAGGGTGGCGGCCAGAGCGGAGCCGATCGATGCCAGGAAGACAGAAGTGATAACGCCTGAGCACACACCGGCCGGGGGAGGGGGCAAGGGGCAGGCTGACGCTGGGCTGTGAGTCCTGGGGGCCGGGAGGGTGGCAGTGGGGGAGCTAGGAACAGGGGAGAACCTCGAGTTCCATATTGGCGGTGCTGAGTTCGAGGGCTGGTGCGTCCCCGATTTGAAGGCTGATGGAGGAGCAGGCCTGGAGCTCAGAAAAGACATGGGCTGGACACGTGGATGAGAGAGAGCCTATGGGTGCTGGGGGCCCCCAGAGAGGGGCCATGGAGACAAAGAGAAAGCCGAGTCATTGGGCGGTCAGCCAAGGCCTGGGCCAGGGGCCGGGGACAGCCTCGGACAGCTTGGGGGTCACAATGGCGCCAGCATCGTATGGGATGTAGGTGAGCCTTGGGGTGGGGGCGCTCCTCGCAGAAGGCACGGCTCATCGGGGCAGCTGGGGGGCAGAAAGGAGGAGGGGGCACCCGGGGGCACCCACAGGCTCCCAGCCCTGGGGGAGCTGCGGCCCCTGCTCCCTTCGGGGCCTCTAACGGTCCCATTTTACAGATGAGGAAGCCGGTCTGGGGAAGGAAGGCCCAGAGGTGCTGAGCCTCCTGGCCGGCCCTTGCGTGACCAGCTCCATGGGGCCTCCCGGCTCGGCCGGGCCCAGAACAAAGGCTGCGCTGGACTTCCTCATCACTGATTGCTAATTGCTCCTCAGCTGGAAGGTCTGCCAAGGCGGCCGCCGGGGAAGCTTTCATCACTTCCAGGGATGTTTTGCAAAGTCGGCTCTGCTGCTGGGGGGGCAGCCAGGAGGGGCTGCACCATCTCAGGCCCCCATGGAGGCTTTGGCCTGGCACTCTCCTCCTCTTCCCTGACTGCCGCCGAATGAAGGACTTGGCCAAGGCCCTACGGAGGGCTCTTTGTCTTTGGGGCCCTAGGCTGAGGGGGAGACCCCCTCCCTCCCCTCCCTCCCCTCCCCACCCTCAGGCAGGCTCTGGGACCAGGCCCCATGGGGGGGGGGGGGGGGGATCTGGTTCTCTCACACCAGTTTGAGGTGAATTCGAACTCGGACCTGAGGGCCCGTTTTTAATGCCTGAGAGGCCTCTCCTCCTCTCCTCTCTTTTCCCCGACTCCTTCCTGCACACCAAGGTCTCTCCCAGCCTCAGAAACTTGGAGTTTGTTTGAACAGAGACTGGAGCAAAGGAAGGCAGAATGGGGGGTCCCCCGGGGGATCTTGGGCTGGGCCGTGGGGTGGATGGAAGAGGGGCCCGTGTCAGTGCTTGAGGAAAGGGGGAAAGCCTGGCCCGCCAGCTCGGGGAAAACGGGCAGTCGCAGAGAAGGGGGAGAGAGAAAGGCCTGGTGGCAGCCCAGACTCAGGGATGTGGAGTGGCACCGTCCGGGGCAGGGGCACCCCAATGGGATGAGGAGGTGGGCAGGGCCAGAGAAGGGGGGCTGGCTGGGCAGGCCGGGAGCCCGGGGGGGCGAGGCACCTGGAGCCCAGGGAGGAGGCGGGACGCTTTGCACATGGACAGGACGGGGCTCGACCCGAGCACTCTGGGGTGGTCCTCAGCCCATCCCCACAGAGAACATGGGAACAGGTGCAGACACAGGGGAGCAGAGGATGCTGGGAAAGCGAAGCGGCACCCTCAGAAGGCCCCCTCCCTCACCGGGTGCTCGGCTAAAGCCAGAACCCCGGAGGACCCGGTGCTGGGGGACGGTGGCCACGAGACCCCACCTCTAGTCTAATCCTCTGTGGCGCCCCATCCCCATCCCCCAGGCCTGGTTTCCTGAACCACAAATGGAGCACCCTTCTAGTCTGCTCCGGGCTGGATCTTGGGGAGTCTCAATCGAGATCCCTGGGGGCACCCCTTCCCCCACCCCGGGGACACTGTGAAGCTGAGCAAAGGGGCCAAAGGCCACGAGTGGGTGAAGGGCTCAGTCATGGAGGAAGCGTGGACAGGGGAGGGAGGGCAGGGAGCAGCAGTGGCCAGAACCCCAGGCCCCACACGCTGGGTAGCCACAGGCAAGTCAGCTCTTCTCTCCAAGCCTCAGTTTCCTCATCTGTACAATGGGGCCACGATACTGGGAGCTTCCACTTCCTGAGATTGTTTATGGGCTCGGGGAGCGCAGGCCACCTCATACATTTCAGGGGGGTCCTTAAAGGCCAGTTTGTGTTGGCTGTTCAAGAGCTTCCTCTGCCTGGGATGGGCAAGTCCCACGTTTCTTACCACCCAAGGGTTGGCCTCGGTCATCAGGAGAAAAAGACGGCTAACTAGGGTTTACATCTGGGGTGAGGAGGGCCAAGAGACGTGTCCATCCGGCTGTCTCTCTCTCTGTCTCTGTCTCTCCTCCTTCCTCTTTCTCTGTTGCACACACAGTGATTCCATTTCTCAAAAGCCCCGAGAGCAATGACTGTGTGACCTTGGGCTAGTCTTTTCCCCTTTCTGAGTCTCTTGGGTTCTTCCTCAGCAAAATGGGCCCACTGGCTTGGCTGACTTCCACGGACCTTGTAGCTCTACGAGTGTCTGAGTCTGAGAAGTGGGTCATGGGAGAGAGGACGTCAGGGGGGGAGGAAGGGCTCAGAGACAGTAAAAGGGCACCAGCAGAGACGCTTTGCTCATTTCCCACAGTTGGCCCCCAGAACCCTGGAACAAAAGGTTTCGCAGAGCCGGGTCACGTGGGCCTCCCTCGTGAGCCAGAGCCAGCTGCTTGACCCTTCCTTCCCCAAAGATAAGCCCGTGCCTGGATGAAGAGGGAGCTCTTGTGCCCCACCTCCCTGGGCCACTCTCTCTCAGGTCACGTGGGGTGATGGGCGTCCTCTCCGGTGCCTGGCATCTCGCTCTGGGAATTACTGCCTCGGCAGCCAAGGGGGCATCAAGATCCCAACTACCACACAGGACACACCCCAAAGCGCCCGCGAATGGCCTCTGCTGGCGCCGGCGCCTTCGAGAGTACTGGGGGGCCTTCATGGCTCTGCGCACCAGTACCACAGCCAGGGAGGGAGGAGGGCTTCTGCCCCTCCGGAGGACGCTGGCTTATCTTCTGCTCTTGGCCTACCTGCAGGGAGTCTGCCCATCCCGCGTGGGCCTGGGCGGCCCATGAACCCACAGCCCCTGGGGCTTCCGAGCAGGGCACCTCGGAGGAGTTAACGAGCTGTCCGTCTGTGGGCTCAGCGGCTCAAGGCCCGAGACAAAGCTGAGCCCAAGGACTGAGAGGAAGCCCGCCCAAGAGATGGACCCTAGGGCTGCCCGGCCTGGCCCATGCAGGGAGGTGAAGTGGATCGGTGGCCAAAGAAGGGAGCAGGGAAGGGCCGGGCGAGCTGCTCCCATCGACTGAGGGCAGACAGGGCCAGTTTCGTCTTTGGGTGCTTGGTCTGTGTGGAGCCCAGCACCTGGCGGAAGACTCAACCAAATGCTCGTTGTGGGCTGATGGATAGTGCCAAGCTTACAGGCTGGGGATTCATCGGGCTTGGCTGACCCCAGTGGGGGCCCCTGAATTGGCTGGGGACAGCCTTGCCCCTGCCTCCTTCCCATCTCTTCTGCTCTGGGGCCACATCCAGCCCCCAACACTTCCCTCCTGGTTTGAGCATGTCCCCCAGCACCTGCAAATGACCTGTCCAAGAACTCTCTTTTTTATTTTTTAAAATTTATTTAATTAAATTGGAATTTTTCCATGGTTACATGATTCACGTTCTTTCCCTCTCCCCCACCCCCAGAGCCAACAAGCAATTCCATTGGGTTTTACATGTATCATTGTTCAAAACCTATTTCCATATCCTTAATATTTGCAATAGAGTGATCGTTCAAAGTCAACACCCCCAATCATTTCCCCATTGAATCATTTGTTTTGATTGATTAATTGATCATGTTTTTCTTCTGTATTTTTGCTCCCACAGTTCTTCTTGGGATGTAGATACATTCTTTCCCATAAGTCCCTCGCGGTTGTCCAAAGTCAGTTACATTCAATTGTGCCACAATGTATCAGTCTCTCTGTACCATGTTCTCCTGGTTCTGCTCCTCTCACTCTGCATCCATTCGTGGAGGTCCTTCCAGTTCACATGGAATCCCTCCAGTTCATTATTCCTTTGAGCACAATAGTATTCCATCACCAACAGATACCACAGTTTGTTCAGCCATTCTCCAATCGAAGGGCATCCCCTCATTTTCCAATTTTTGGCCACCACAAAGAGCACAGCTACGAATATTCTTGTACAAGTCTTTTTCCTTATGATGTCTTTGGGGTACAAGCCCAGCAGTGCTAGGGCTGGATCAAAGGGCAGACAGTCGTTTAGCACCCTTTGGGCAGAGTTCCAAATTGCCCTCCAGAATGGCTGGATCCATTCACAAGCCCAGCAGGAGCTCTCCGCTTGAGAAAGCCTGTCTCCATTGTCAGCACCTGTGGGGTTGGCTACCTGTCCAAGTTCATTCCTTCTCACGGCCTGTCCCATTGGCCTCTCCTGGGAGAGGGAAAGGACCAGGGTCATCTCCTCTACCTAGTGCCCGGGATTTCTGCTCTTGGGAAACGGGGGCTGAGCCCAGCCTCGCTCAGCCTCTCTGGGCTATCTTGGGGGACAAGGTGATCATTATTTTTCCCAGCAGGGCTGATGGGCTGCCAGGGCTCTGGGCAAGGGTTAAGTGAGGCTCTCTACAAAGGATCCCTTTTCCTTCCCAGGCTGCTACAGGGAAAACGATTTCCTCCTCCCAGAGCTCAGTCAGTCCCATTCCTGGGGCCAAGCAAAACAAACCCAGCCACAGTTTGGCCATCAATAGGAAGTCTTTTTGTTGGGAGCCTGCTGTGAACAGCACCAGCGTTTACATAGCAAAAAGCCCTGCAGGGCGACTGCCAGAGGCCGGGGAGGGATTGTTCCCCAAGTCCCCAGGAGAGCCAGGCATGGGGCAGCCCATAAAGCAGCTGTGGGGCACCGCCAATTTGGTCACCAGTTGTCCAGGCATTCTCTGGGGTGCAGAGTTCAGGCATGAGACAAGCCCTTCGCTTGGACAGAAGTACCCACCTGCTACCCCTAATGGCCTCTGATGACAATAGCTACTCCCCCTCAGAGCCCAGGAGGCGTAGGGCAGTGAAGAGCCTTGGCAGGAGAGACTCGAACTCAGATCTGGGTAGGAAAGGGAGAGGCTTGGCCCAGCCCGGGCCTCTGGTGTGAAGAGTGCCCATCCCTGCCCATCAGCCCCATGTGGAGCTCAGTCCTGGGCACTGGGAAGCTCGTTGCTGAGGGCCCAGCTCTCAGGGGCTAAGCTGAAGAAGGAAGCAGGGCTTAAAGCTGGTCTGGACACGGCCACGATCTTCAAGGGGCAGGAGGTGGGGGAGGGGGGGCAGAAGGAAGAGCGTCGGGGAGAAGGAAATGGGGGGGACCCTGGGGAGAGGAAGATCCTGGGCCAGCCCCAGCCTGGGCACACAGCACCTCGCTGGGCCAGGTGTGGGCCAGGCCTCGGAGGCCCCCGAGTGGACATCTGGGACGCATTGAGGGGCTGAGCGTGGGCCAGTGGCTGCTGACGTGTTTGCTGATAGTGTTCCCTGCTGGGCTGCGGCGACCCAGCTTGTTTTCCAGAGAAACCTTATTAAAAACACCCTTTGCAGCTGGTCCAGGCAGGGCCCCGCCCAGCCCCGGATATGGTGGGCTCTCGCCTGGCACAGCTTGTGGCTGGTGGGGGGACCGAGGCCGCCCAGGGGCAGCTGCCCCGCTTGGCACGGGTCCGGCCCGGGATCCCGGCCTCCTTCCCAAGCCCCTAAGGCTGGTCTGGGAGCCCTGGCCAAGCCCAAGGGCCCTTCCGGCCGCTTGTGCCCTCCCCCCTCCCTTGGGGTCAGCAAGGCCCAGCAGGCCCTCCCGCCGGGGCTCCGCAGCCCCTTCCCCTCGGGATCAGGGCCCTGCAGGGCCGAGGTGGTGCCAGGACGGCTCCGTGGCTCTAGGCAGCCCCTCCAACCCCGGCCTTCGCCCCCAGCTCCAGGGCTGGATCCCCCTCACGCCCTGGATCGTCCGCTCGCCCCTCCATGGGGCCGAGGCCCGACTCGGGATCCAGCCAGGCCCCGCCGAGCCTTTGCTCGGCTCGTGCGCGGCCGTCTGGGCCGGCCTGGGGGAGGGGAGGCTCCCGCCCACCCTCCTCGGCCGTGCCAGGCTCTGGGGGTCGGCCCCACGGCCGCGCGAGCCCCCCAGCCCCCCGAGGACGCAGGAAGCAGGCCAGACCCACGCCGGGCACTTTAAGCTCCTGCTTTACTTGGACGGAGGTCTTGGGCAGGCCTGCAGGAAGACCCGGACATTCAGGTCTCTCCAGGAGGGGCAGGGGTGGACGAGGACCGAGAGGCGGCGGCTGAGCAGCGGGCAGGAGCGCCGGCCTCGGGGACGATGGCGGGAGGCGGGCTGGACTGAAAGCTGGCACCGGGGCTGCCGCCGCCAGCGGGGGGCGGATGGAGGCCCCGTCCCGCGGCTCAGTGGACACAAGAGGGAAGTCGCAGGACTCTGGGAAGGCCCCCGGCAGGAGCTCGCGAGGCTTGGGGGTCAACGTGGAGTTCTTCAAGGCTGCAGGCGCGTCCGCAGGTCTGCCGGACAAGGGCCGCGAGAGCCGGGCTCACAGGATGGGCTCCGTGCCGTTCCAGTCCACGAAGGCGTCCTTCCACCTAAGGGACACAGAGCGGGGCGGCCCGTTAAGCAGCGTCCCGGCTCTCCGGCGCCCCAGCCCCGGGCCTGGCACGAGGGGGGAGACCCCAACGGGGAGGGACGGGGCAGGACGCGGAGGCCGCGCGGCCTCCCCCGGGAGGGACGAGGGGCCTCCACCGACGGGCGTCTGCTGCACGCCAACTGTGTGCCGAGGGCCACGCCAGGAGAGCGCCGGGGAGCCGAGGAGGGTGGGCCTGGGGGGCTCCTGGCTCCGAGGCCGGGGGCAGGGCGAGCAGGAGGGGCTCTCTTGGAAGTCAGGGCCGGCCCTGACCCCGCCTCCCAGGCTGGCCGCAGTGAGCGCCTCCCCTTGGCCTTCGCGGGACCCTCGGGCAGAGGAGCACGTGTCGAGGGGCTCGCCCAGGGTGCCATGGCTGGGGCGGGTGTGTGGCCGGACTGGAGCCCGCAGGCCTGGCTCCCTCCACCGAGAGACCAGCGACCAGGGTCCAGCTGCCCGAGGCCGGCCTTCCCCGGGGCCGCCGCCAACGTGCTTGTTGGGCCACCGAGCCGGAGCTCCATCTCCGGACGCCCTCCTGCGTGGCCAGGCCCGCCGGGCTTCCGGCTCAGGGACCTGGGAAAGGACGACGCCCGGATCTCAGCCCCAGTGGAAAAAGGGGGGCCCCGGCCGGGCCCCCCAACAAGCGGCGTGCCGGGCCCTCCAGGAGCCGCCATTCCCCGGGGTGCAGTGACGGCGCATGAAGGGTCGGGGCATGTTCAGGGGGCAGCAGCCCAGCATGGGGCAGGCCAGACAAGGGGCCCGGGGGCACCCTCAGGGATTCTGGGGCTGCCAGAAGACGGGGTTCAGCCGGGGGGCAGAGCACGAGGTGACCTGGGTCCCCCCGGGCCGAGCGGCCAGAGAGCTCCCTCTGGCCTCGAGACAAAGGGGGACTTTTGCTTTTCCTCATTGGGCCGTGACTGCGCTCTGAGAACTGCAGAGCCCCGGGTTCTAATCCTGACTGCCCCTGGCTCTGAGACTGCAGAGCCCCGGGTTCTAATCCCGACTGCCCCTGGCTTACATGGGCACGGGGGGATGCGCTCCAGCTTCGTCAGCCCCTCTGACCCCACGGCTGCTGTCGGGGGACCCCCGAGCCCTGTCTTCCCCTCTCTCAGGCTCTGGGCTCTGCCACACCCCACTTGGGGCACTCCGGGGGGCCTGAGGAAGGGCCGGCCAGTGTACGGCAGTGTCGGGAGGGGGAGGAAGAGGAGGAGGAAGCGAGGGGAAGGGCCGGCTTCCTCCAAGTCTCTCTTTCCCTTTGAGCTATTTGGGAATCAAGGGGCCCAAACAAAGGGCGGATCCCTTTGAGCCCCAGCCCAGCCGCCGCCGCCGCTTTCCATGACGGTGTTTTATCTGCTGGCAGAAACGCTGCGCTGCGGTTAACCATTTCCTGGCTAGAGACAGCAGCAGCCGGGTCCTGCGGGCGCCCCTGGCCTGAGCCCCCCGCCTTCCAGGCCTCCCCTCTGCTGGCCGCCTCCTGCCCGGGGCTTGTGGGCTCGCCGGCCCCTCCAATACACACTTTGTCCAGGCTTTGGCCTCTTCTTTGCATCCCAAGAGCTTAGCTCAGTGCCTGGCACCTGGGAGGCTGCTGGCGCTGAATGGCGGGGCCTGCGGGGTCTCCAAGGGGCCTGCGTGTCTACAGGGCCAGATTCCAGAATCCCCAGGCAGGCCGCCCGCCCGAGGGCCCCCTCCGAGTCCTTCAAGCTTCTCCAGGAAGCCCCTCCAGGTCCCTCTGCGGAGCGGGCTTGTGCATGGACCCTGAGGCGTGCATGTCTTCCCCATCAGCCTGGGAGCTCTTTGGGGGGCATCTTTTGTCTGTCTTCGTCCCTCCAGGGCCTGGCCCGTGCCTGGCCCATAGCAGGGCTCTGAGAAATGGTTTACTGGCCGGTGGGTGGCCTCCTGGCCAGCCGGGGGGGGGGGGCTGCCCTGAGGAGAAGAGAGCCTTTCCCAGGATCCCCCCAACCCTTACAGGCCCACGGCTGGGCCACCTCAAGTGGGGGCTCGCCTAGGTGGGCCGCCTGCCAACGATGTCCAGCTGCGGCGAGGACCCCCCGGGTCTCCCTCCCTCCACGGAGGCCCTCTGGGCTCCCTTTCCAAATGGCTGCCCATCTTTCGACACATTGAATGAATGTTTCTTCTACATGAAAAGAGAGCGCCGAGGATGTTCCTTTCATCTGCCTGACGACAGATGGGCCGGCATGTGACCTGGGAGGAATGCTTTGTGGTGGTGCCTGGAAGCGCGCCCCAGAAAAGCCGTGTCTCCTCCAATTTCCTCTGCCTTTTGGGAGGGCAAATAAAGAGTCTGGTAGCTCTTCTGATGCCCATTCCAGGAATCCTCTGCCTGGGCACTGTGTGGAGGCATGTCCCCAGCTCTCCATAATCCCTGCATCACCCACAGCATCGAGGGCCTGCCAAGGCCCCGGTGGGTGAACAAACTGCGGAGCTGGTCTTTGCCAAGCCCCCTCCTCATCCAGCTTCTGCCCTCCAGGGCTTCTGGCTGCCCCAGTCAGAGAGAACATGCTGGAAAGAATGTGATCGACTGACTTAAGATTTGTCATTAATCATCCTTGTTCACTCTCCCTTCCAAGTGCTGGTTTCTGGGTTGTCTCCCACTCACCCAAGCTCCTTGAGGGTGGGGACTGTTTGTTTTGTCTCCCTTTGTGTGCCCGGGGCCTGGCCCAGTGCCTGGTACATATGGGCGCCTCCTTAATGGTCATCTTTGGGGCATTTGCATCCGAAAAAGGAATAAAGGGAAGCTCCAAGGCTGGAATTTCAGGCACCCAAGGAAGCTAGTAGTGTCAAGGTTAAAATAAAAAGGGTTGGACTAAATAGATAAGAGTATGGTCGCCAAAATTATTACTCAAGTCAGAAGGACTTTATAGCAATTTATTTATAAAATAGAGGGAAAGAGTGAAAGTAAGGAAATGTGAGGGGGACAGAGAAGTTCTCTATTCTATTTCAACCAGGAAGGCTGGTGGCCTCCTCTAAGATGGAAGCTAGTCTCTCCAGAAGCTAGGAAAGGGGTCAGCCTCTCACTCACCCCATGTGGTAGTCCAGGTGTCAGAATCCAAGGGGAAGCCGAGCTCTAAGCCCCTGATCCAAGCACGTCTCCAGCGAAGCTCCCTTGAAGACCAACTAAGACCATCTCCAGCAGACAATCTCTTCAGACTATCTTCTCCAAGACCATCCATTCTGAGGGAGTTCGGGCTTGCTTTTATAGTGACTTCTTATCTCCTCCCCTCTTCACAGGGGCCCCTCACAGTTTTCAAAGTGTCCAGCACTGCCCAAGGGGATCCACTTTTCACCTTCTGGAGGCCAGTTTCTCATCAAAAAGGTTCCCAGTTTCCTGACTGAACAGTTTCTTCAAAGAACTCACACGTTTCTGGCTAATTGGGTTAATGAAAGGGTGGAGCTTTCCAAGCATTTTGCTGGCTTCTCACCTAGCCCTAAGTAGGTGTGAATTCACCAAGTGGTTTGTGAGCTCCTCCACCTGGTTCAAGCTTGGGTTGCTTCAATCAACAGGTAGACAGAGGAGAGTTAGTCCTGCCTTCTCCAAGGAAGGCCTGAGAAGGAGGCACAGCCACCGGGCACAGTGGGCACGGAGTCCGGACGAGCAGGAGCCAGAGCTAGGAAGGGCTGCGCCCAGTCCCTGGGAGCCTCAGGGAGACGCTGTGCAGCCCTCTGGAGTTGCTCCGTGAGCTCGACAAGAGACGAGCCTTCTCTTTGCCACCCCCTCACTCGCTCCTTCCACGGAGCCCCTTCTGACCTGGAGGAGGACCATCCTGGTGGTGGAGGCAACATCCACGGGCAAAGGCCTCGGGGGTCCCGTGGGGCAGCAGAGGGCACAGACGACGATGAGGATGAACCCAAATGACGGACATTCATTTGGAGGGTTCCTAGCGGCTACCGTACACACATTCGGGGTTTTGCTTAGTTACCCAAACCTGGGCTGGCACTCAAAGAGCTCCAGGATGGGGACTTGGAGTCACAAGGGCTGAGTTCAAATCTGGAGCCCCAAACTTTCAAGCTATGCGGTCTCGGGCCAGCCACTTCGTCTCTGTGAGCCTCGGTTTCCTCGTCCATAAAATGGAGATAAGCAAACTTCCTCTTTTCTTCTCTCCTCAGTCTCTATTCTGGGGCCTCACAGCCCTGCCCCTTCCCTGCTCGTTCCTTCCTCTAGGCCCCAGGGTCTGGTTCTGCCCCTTTGGGGAGGCCTCATCTTCTTTCTCTGCGTACCCCAAGCCTGCCTTCCCCATAGGCAGCAGCTCCAGGGGGACCCCACGAGACCTACAGATTGTTTCCTGGGAGAAGAGGGAGGCTCGTGCCAGCCCGAACAGGGCCCGAAAGCCACTGAAGCCGACAGGAGCCTTCGGTCGGTCCTCTTAAAGCCTGCTTTGGGTCTGGGGGCGTAAATGAGCACGTGGGTGGTTCGCTGGGATCAAGGATCTTGAAGCAGCACCGAACAGCCAGTCAAGAGGCCTTCCCAAGGCACTTCCTCTGTGCCCAGCTCTGGGGCACTAGGAGCTGCTGCTCCTTTTCTGGCCCATCCCGCAGTAATAGGGAGATGATCTCCCCAGCCCAGAGGACGCCCGGCTCTTCCCGAGGGGCCGCACGCCCCGGTACAGATCTCCGAAGCGGCCTCCGCCGCCTTGCTCAAGGAGACACACGGTATGATGGCGGCCGTGCAGAGAGAAGCTCATGGAGCAAGTAAGGCTTCCCACGGTGGCCCCATCTCTCCGGGGACCCCACGCGTGGATTCTTGGGCTCTCCGCAGCCTGGCTGGACCCCTCCAGCTCCCTCCGCGTGCCCAAAGACCTCTCTTCTGGCCTGCCAGCAGTGGCTGGGCGGGAGGAGGGCCAGGAGCCCCCTCCAACATGGCGGGGTGGGCTGGCGCTCCTCCCGCCCGCTCCCTGGTCACAGCGCTCGGCCGCCTCACTCTGCCCAGGCCCGACTTCCCCAGCTTCCGGTCGCTCCGGGTTGTCCTGGCATTTCTCGAGCCTTTCCTCACACAAGCCTGGCGGAGAAAACTCGACACGGACAGCAACGCTCCCCAACGCCGCCCCCGCCGCCCGGGGCTTCCCTGGCCTGGGGAGGCTCCAGAGCTGCGCCCGCGGCCTCTGGAGGGGGCAGAGAGCCACTTACTTGGTCCGGATGCAGTGCTCCAGGGGAGGGATCAGGTCCTTCTCTTTCTCTCCAGGGCCGGGCTGGGTCGTATCTGGAAGGCAGGACATCTTGTTGGACAAAAGAACGAATGAGGAGCGTCGGGGGCTCCAGGGGCGCCCGGCCTGCCCTCTCCCTGCTCCCCAGGGCTTGGCCATTGCCAGCGTCTCTCTCGGGGCCCCTGCTGGGGCCTTGGGGGGCTTCCCGACCGGTCTCCATCCACGGCGGCCTTTCCCCCCTCCCAGGCACCCGCCGCAAAGCAGCCAAAGTCTGCCCGTGTCGCTCTGGGTGACCCGCCAACCGGGCCGACTTTGCAGGCCCGCCCACGCTCTGCCCTGCTGTCCCCGGAGGCCGCTCGCTCCTCCTTCCTGCCCGCTGGCCGGCCTGCTCGCTCCCCGAGAGGTTCTCCCCACGTCCTGCCCGCTCCGCGCACCCCTCCGGGCTCGGAGAAGCCTCGAGCCTGGGCCACCACAGGGAACCCCAGCCAGGGACGAGGTTCTTCGGGCTCAGGGCCCTCGGAGCCTCCCTGCTCTCCATGGCAAGGGGTGAGCGGTCAGAGCACTGACCTCCACACAGACCTGGGAAGGGGGTCAGGACACAACACGCCCCTCACCCGGGGCTGCAGCCGGGCATCAGCGAGTTGGGCCCTTGGGAGCTGGGCTCCGGGAGGGGGCGGCCAGCAGCCTCTTCGGAACCAGCGCGGACCCCGGGGGCCGCCCGCCTCGGGCACAGCACGGGCCTTTGGGACGCCTGAGGCCCCTCTTTCACCCGACCCCCAGTGCTGGCCTCCGGCTGTGATCTGTGCCCATCCCGGCTACCGGGGCCGGCGCAGAGTTCGGGGAGCTCCCAGCGGGCCGCAGAGCCTCTTGGAATCAGGAGGGACTCCGGAGGCCACGAGAAGAGTCCTGCCTCTGACCAAGCTGTCGAGAGGGCACTGACGGGTTCCTCAAGCCAACCTTGGAAGACCACCTGGGCCGAGAGCCTCCTTCCCCTCCCAAGGCCGCCTCAGGCAAGGCTCCTTCCTAGCCCGTGGCCTCCACTATGGCGCAGCCCCACGGGCTCAGCGGAAGAGAGCGAGGGCTTTGTTGGCTTCTCAGAGGATCCTTCCATCCCTCCTCTCAGAACGCAGCCCCACACAGGCCTTGCCCAAGCCGTCCAGGACACTGTCCCTTCCTGAGCCTCTAGGACCTCCCTCCCTCAGGAGCCCCGAGTGCCAACGCCTCCGTTCGCAGCACTGAATCTATGCTTTCCCCCAGGACAGCCTTTCTCAGGCTCCCGTCCGGGCGTGCTACCCGGCATGCAGAGTGACCCCCTGGGCGGGGGAGGAGAGCTGGGTGGGCGGCCCAGGCATCGTCACCTCCGGGAGGGAGGCCGAGGCTCGCCGAGCCACATACCTACGGTCAGCCGAATCTCCTTCTGCTGGTTGGCGAGGCCATCGTAGTAATAGAGATCAAATATTCTTTCTACTTTCCAGTCATTAAGGAGGTCTCGCTGCAAGCTGAAGAGGATGCTGAAATGGCTTTCGCTGCACACAACCCAGATGGGGTACCTGGGAGTCTTCAGGTAACAGCCGACCTGCGGGGGATGGACAGGGAGATGGCAGAGTGAAGAGGAAACCAAAGGACACGGGGGGGGGGGGGGATCTGCTCACCCCTGTGGGAGGACAGAGGCTGTCGAGAGCACCCAGGGAGTCCCCCCCCAATCAAGTTGATGAGGTCTCAGGTCCCCTGCACGGGCGCCAAATATCTAGGAAGTCTCCAGGGCACAAGCTCTCTACTTCCTCTGTTCGACGCAGACTCGCTGGCAGCGCCTCGCAGGGCTTGCTCCATGGCCTTATGGCCAAAGAGCATCTGCAGAGGAGCCCAGCTCGGGGAAGGAACCGCTTTGCTGGCCTGGGCCAAGATCCACCTACCAAGGCTCAGTCCATGAGCTGTCCGCCCAACAGCATGCTGTCTCAAAGATGCTTAAAGGTCACACGTGTCGCATTGCGTGTTTGCACGCACACACAGACACTCGCACATATGTGGGTGTACATGCATGTGTGCATGCCTATAAAAGGAGCGGTGCTGACGGAAACAGAAGCCATGTGACAAAGAGGCCCAGAGCAGCACTTGAGTGTGAAGAAGACTCGGCTTATGTGGCCGGCCCTGGGCTGGGGGCGGAGGACACAGCTGGGGGAATCTCGAATGCTCTGGGCAGAGATGTGCCCGAGCTGCCTCTTCACGGAAGAGCCAAACTGAAGCTCTGGGGAGGGAGGGAGGGAGGGCGGACATTCCAGGAGCGCAGCGAAGAGAGCCACAAAGGCCTGGCCACAGCCCAAGAGGGGACTCTGCGAGTCTGAGTGCGGATCACCGCATGAGACTCCTTATTGCGTGGGTGACACGCATCTTCTATCACGACATGAGCAATACGGAAATGGGTGGCGCATGAAGGTCCTAAAACCTCAGGGAGGGTCGGAGAAAACTCAAATCCTAAAATGGCGGAAAACCATGGTCCAAAATGGCTTCTGCGAGTCCCTGGAAAAAGAAATTAAATTTTCAAAAGCTAAAATCGTCTCTAACAGCGATGGCAGGGGGCTGGACTAAGGTGCTAGATTGCGAGTGGAGAGAAGAGGCTGGGCGGGGGTGGGGTGGGGTGGGGGGAGGTATCATGAAAGAAAAAAGAGCCACGTTTGGCAACTGACTGGATACATAGGTGAGGGAGAAAGGAGGGAGAGGAGGTTAGTGCTGAAGTCACAGTCCCGGAAAATTCAAGGGAAAATGGCATCTGCAACAAAAAGGGGGGAAGTTTGTTCCGCCATTTTTTCAGCTGTTCCCAACTCATCACGACTCCATGTGGGGTTTTCTTGGCAGAGATCCTGGAGTGGTTTGCCATATCCTTCTTCAGAGCATTTTACTGAAGTGACGTGACTGACCCAGAGTCACACAGCCAGTAGACATCTGAGGGCAGGTTTGAAATCAGGAATAGGAGTCCTCCTGACTCCAGGCCCAGCGTTCTTCACTGAGTCACCCAGCTGCCGGCGGAGAGTTTAGGGAAAAGGATGATGAGTTCAGTTTTCAACGTGTTGAGTTTGAGATAATTCAGGCCGTCTTTGAAATGTCTAGGAGTCAACTGGTGATATGGAAGCACTGGGGAGAGACCGGGGCTTGGAGAGATGGATCTGGGTAGGATCCTCAGAGAGGTGACAGTGAGGGCCATGGTGGGAGCTGATGAGGTTACCCAGAGAAAGAGAGTGGAGGAAGCGAAGAGAAGAGCCAGGCGAGAAGCCACACTTTGAAGAAGTCGTGTGGATACAAAACCGGCAAAGAGCATGAAGAAAGATCCGTCAGGTAAGTACCAGGCGGCCCAGAGAGAGGAGCCTACCCAGGACAAGTTACTGACAATGGCTGGAGGAAGAGGACAGAAGAGTGTCGTCCTGGCCATTCCAATTTTGGGGCCAACAGTGTCAGTTGAGTGATGACGCTGGAAGTCACACTGCAAAGGGCTGAGGAATGAGAGGGGCAGGAGTGAAGGCAGCACTGGTCATTAGGCTGGTCTGAGGGATCCTATGGTCAGCTGAAGCTTTCAGAAGGATGGAGACACGGTGCTGTCTTAAAACAGACAGGAGCCAGTTGGCAGAGACAGAGCGGCTGAAAATTATGGAGGGTTAATGAGGATGCAGCCTGCTGGAGAGGGGGGAGCAAGCCCCCAGATTTAGTGGTTGGCCTAGGAGGAGGAGAAGGGCCACCCCTTTGGCCATGACTGAAGAACAGGTGAAGAGAGTGGGAGAGGATGATAAGGGATTCTGAAGAGAGGATTTGAAATCGTTTCTGCAGAGAGATGAGGAATTATCAGCAGTAAAGTGGTTTTAAAATACTGTGTTCTCTGCTGGGTTTGTACCCCAAAGAGATCATAAGGAAACAGACTTGTACAAGAACATTCATAGCTGTGCTCTCTGTGGTGGCAAAAAAATTGGAAAATGAGGGGATATCATTCAATTGGGGAATGGCTGAACAAACTGGTATATGTTGGTGATGGAATACTCTTGTGCTCAAACCTGGAGGGAATCCACATGAACTGGAAAGACCTGCATGAACTGATGCAGAGAGAAAGAAACAGAACCAGGAGAATAATGTACACAAAGACAGATACATTGTAGCACAATCAAATGTAATGGACTTCTTCTCCATTAGTGGCAATGCAGTGATCCTGAACAACCCGGAGGGATCTACGAGAACGACTACTATCCATATTCAAAGGAAAAACTGTGGGAGTAGAAACACAGAAGAAAAACAACTGCTTGATCACATGGGTCAAGGGTATATGGTTGGGGATGTAGACCCTAAATGAATATCCCAGTGCAAACATCAACAACATGGAAATGGGTTCTGATCAAGGACACATGTAAAACCCAGTGGAATTGTGCATGGGCTATGGGAGGGGTAGGGAGAGGGGAGGGAGGAATAGAGTATGATTTTTGTAACCAAGGAATAATGTTTGAAATTGACCAAATTTAAAAAATTAATTAATTAATTAAATGCTGTGTTCTATGAAAAACTAGATCTAGGGGGCAGCTGGGTAGCTCAGTGGATTGAGAGCCAGGCCTAGAGACAGGAGGTCCTAGGTTCAAATATGGCCTCAGATACTTCCCGGCTGTGTGACTCTGGGCAAGTCACTTAACCCCCATTGCCTAGCCCTTACCACTCTTCTGCCTTGGAACCCATACACAGTATTGACTCCAAGATGGAGGTGAGGATTTAAAAGAAAAAAAAAAACAAAACCTAGATCTAAATAATTGGAAAAACATTAACTGCTCATGGGTAGGATGAGCTAACATAATAAAAATGACCATCCTATCCAAACTTGTTTACTTATCTAGTGCCATACCCATTGAACTACCAAAAAACTTTTTTACTGAATTAGAAAAAAACCATAACAAAGTTCATTTGGAAGGACAAAGGATCAAGGATATCCAGGGAAATCATGAAAAAAAAATACAAAGGAAGGAGGACTTGCAGTCCCAGATCTCAAATTATACCATAAAGCAGTGGTCATCAAAACAACTTGGTACTGGTTAAGACACAGAAAGGAGGATCAATGGAATAGACTTAGGGTAAATGACCTCAGCAAGACAGTCTATGAGAAGCCCAAAGAGCCCACCTTTGGGGACAAAAATCCACTATTCGACAAAAACTGCTGGGAAAATTGGAAGACAGTGTGGGAGAGATTAGATCTCACACCCTACACCAAGATAAACTCAGAATGAGTAAATGACCTGAATATAAAGAAGGAAACTATAAGTAAATTTGATGAACACAGAATAGTATACATGTCAGATCTTTGGGAAAGGAAAGATTTTAAGACCAAGCAAGAGATAGAAAATATTACAAAACATAAAATGAATAATTTTAATTACATTAAATTAAGAAGTTTTTTTTTAAATAAACAAAGTTAGAAGGGAAGCAACAATTTGGGGGAAATCTTTATAACAAAAGCCTCTGACAAAGGTCTAATTATTCAAATTTATAAGGAGCTAAATCAATTGTACAAAAAACAAAGCCATTCCCCAATTGATTAATGGGCAAGGGACATGAATAGACAATTTTCAGTCAAAGAAATCAAAACTATTAATAAGCACATGAAAAAGTTTTCTAAATCTCTTATAGAGAAATGCAAGTCAAAACAACTTTGAGGTACCACCTCACACCTAGAAGATTGGCTTATAAGAATTGAAATATTTCTATCCAGATACATATTTTATAAAATTTACTAGAAAGAGTAGACAATTATTCCTCTAAGTAACCTGGCCATGTAGTACCTAGCCTGCAAGTTCCTTCCTCCTTCCCTCTTACCCCTGCCTGCTCTGTTCCCGACTTCTTCTTTGTTCTCTTCTCCCTCTCCCCAAGCCCAAAGCCTTGACTTTTATTGACGTACAGCATGTACACAAATGCAAAACCTGGTGCAACTACATTATGTCAGGAATGTTTGATGGACAGGTCAAACTACTCAGGAGGGGAAGGGGATGAACTTCCTTGACACAGGCTAACAGGACTGCAAAGGAAAGTAATGAATACTGGAGGGGATGTGGCAAAATTGGGACATTAATTCAGTGCTGGTGGAGTTGTGAATTGATCCAACCATTCTGGAGGGCAATTTGGAACTATGCCCAAAGGGCGCTAAAAGACTGTCTGCCCTTTGATCCAGCCATAGCACTGCTGGGTTTGTACCCCAAAGAGATAATAAGGAAAAAGACTTGTACAAAAACATTCATAGCTGCACTCTTTGTGGTGGCAAAAAATTGGAAAATGAAGGGCTGCCCTCTAATTGGGGAATGGCTGAACACACTGTGGTATCTGATGCTTATGTAATATTGTGCTCAAAGGAATGATGAACTGGAGGGATTCCATGTGAACTGGAACGACCTCCAGGAACTGATGCAGAGTGAGAGGAGCAGAACCAGGAGAAGGTTGCATACACAGACTGATACATTGTAGCACAACTGAATGTAACTGACTTCTCTACTAACAACAATACAATGACCCAGGACAATCCTGAGGGATCCATGAGAAAGAAGCTCTCCACATCCAGAAGAAGAAATGTGGGAGTGGAAACGAAGAAGCAAAACAACTGCCTGATCACATGAGTTGATGGGGATATGATTGGGGATGGAGACTCTAAATGAAATGTAGACTCCTAATGCAAATATCAATGATATGGAAATAGGTCTTGATCGCTTGTAAAACCCAGTGGAATGGCTTGTTGGTTACAGGAGGGAGTTGGGGGCGGGCAGGGAAAGATCATGAATCCTGTAACCATGGAAAAAATCTTCTAAATTAACTAATTAAATAAAAATTTTAAAAAGCCTAAAATGCAGTGTTCTGCTATCTTGTTCTTTCTTTTGTTAAAAAGTCTCTCATTATGTTTCAATGTAGTCTGGGCCCACATGCAGAAGAGTTGCTGTGTGGAAAATCAATAATGAACTGTACCAATTTTTATGTGGAGCCTTTCTTGACCCTTGGGTTGGGAAGGTCAGTCAGCTCCCAGGCTAGAGTGCATCACTCCCAGGCCTCGGGGCATCTCAGTGGGCTGGCTTCCTGAGGAGAGATTGGCTCCTTCTTTATTTTTAAACAAGAACTAGCTGCCATTTTGGATTGCAGTGCTGGCAGGAAGCAGTGGGCTTAAGTCCTGCCTCTTCCTGTGATGAGGTGGGGGGAGGAGTTAGGGGCTCTCTTCAGTGGTTGTTTGCCAATGGGAGGTGTCCCACAAACACAGACACGTGTGCGCCGACACGTGTGCATGGCTGTAAGGCCATGCCAAATCCATGCACAGCTGTCGATGTAGGTTCAGGATATCAACAAGCCTTTCTTAAGGCCCTGCTATGAGTCAGGTTTAAGATCACCTCTGGGGACCCAGGGACAAAGGAGGAAATGAATCGGTCCTGACCTAAGAACCAACCCACAGTGGCAGATGCCACTGGCCCGCAGCTCTCCAAGGGTGATCCCAAGAGCCCTGGGGCCCAAGCCCTTTATTTGTTTGGAGTTCAGAGGAGAGGAAGAGGCCCAGAGAGAACTTCTCCCATGCCCGTGTAGCTCCTGACTCTGAATCCAGCCCACTTCCCACTTGGTCACCCTCTGGTGACGGAGTTCCAAGAAATGATAAAAGGGAAAACTGAACAGATTCTACAGCTGTCCCAAAGATGTCTGCCGGTAAAAAAGAAGACCCCGAAAGCAGGAAGATGCCGAACAAAAGGGACTTGGAGAATTCTTCGGACCCGTCTCCCTAGCTGTTTCTCCAAACCTCCCGAGGCCTCTAAATGCCATGATGCCATCCTCTGGCGAAGGGGCATCCCCCTTGGGTGCCAGCCTGGGCAGTGGGTGACACTGCTGGCTCAGTGCGTGGCTTACATTCCCTGCAGCAGCCACGGGGGTGCTTTTGGGCTACCAGAGGATGCTTTGATCCTCGGTTTCACCTAAAGGCACCTGGCCAAACCCAGGAGGGCGAGTTGAGTCGCTGCTTAACCCATTGGGTCTGGGGCACAGGAACCAGTGACCAGGACAGCCAAGCTTCAGGAGCAGGGCCTCCTCTCCTCTACCCAGGAGAAGTTCTTCAGCATCCCCGAGCGACTGCTCTTCCTTACTGCCCGGCCAGTGCCTACCAGACCAGCCTGGAGTAAGAGGCGGCTCGGGCCTAAACACGGCCGGACCTTTGGGCCTTTGTTTCTGGTTATACAGCGGCCAAATGCCTCCCTCTTCTTACAGCGTGGCTGGCATCCAGACCGCTCCCTAGGCAGAGGCGCCTTCCTCAAGGGCAGACCCAGTTCTTGGCAAGGCTGGGTTGGAGAAAGTCGAAAAAGGGGATGGAGAATGCCAAGAGCCAAGGCCGGCTTTCGCCCAGGGTGGGGAGGGCATTTCTTGGATCATTTGGTCTTGTGGACGACCATTTCTCTCATTCTGGTCTTCAGGACACTTTGAAGTCTGTGGAAATCGCCCTGCCATCCAGCCCAAGTCCGGCCAGGCCCCAGTCCAGGTCCCCCATCCCCACTCCATGAAGCCACCCTTAGGGCACCGGCACCCTCTTCCAAGCCCCTCAGAGCCGGCCCCACACAGGTGAGCGGTTCCGTGAATCTGCAATCGTTTCCTGCCTGGGAGTTGTGACCCCGCCAGCCTGCGAGGTCTCCCAGGAGAGGGCCACATCTGCTTTTGCTGTGTGTCTGCAGGCGCGAATGCTGGCCCCACTGCTCTTTGGGGGCCTGCTTGGGCTTTGCTGCCGTCCTTCGTTCTTTGGGCGCTCCTCCCCGGCCCCGCTCTCCCCTCTGCCTCTGTCCCCCTCCCCCTCCCCAGGACCAAAAGCTGGCTCTGAGAAGGGACGAGGGAAGCCTCATAGGGCCTGGCTCCTTCCCGAGCCTGCCCCCAGCCCCGCCACTGCCACCGCCGCCACGTTCCCTTCCTCTACTTCTAGCCCTCCAGTGAGTGGTGGACGCCCTGGAGAGTGCCCGCCGTGCCAGGGCCAGCTCTGCTTGGCAGGCGGTCTCGGGCTGGTCAGGCTGACCGCACGGCTAGATCCCTGTGAGGCCTGGATGGTCTGCCAGCGCGGTGCCAGGACACCGAAACGATTCGAGGCCTCCGGGAGGATTCCCAAGACTCCTGGCCAGAGACGGGCCTGGGCCCGACTCGGCGGCAAGGGGGCACGTCTGCTGGCGGCCCCGCGGTGGGAGTGCCAACAGCACGTCTGCCTGAGGC